>NW_020448641.1:5017442-5020870 GCF_003343035.1 Apteryx rowi
TCGGGTCGCCCCGCGGTCGAGCAGACCGGTTTTGCCCCCGCGCAGGCAGCGGCGAGCACCGAGCTCGAGACACGGGGGTGTTTTCCCCAAATGCCGCCCTCGTGTCGGCCGGCTGCCCGCGGCGTGTTTGGGGAAGATCTAATTTTAGATGTTAGTAATACTGACGGGCAAAACCCAAATCGGAATCGGCCAAAAAATAATAATAACAAAAAAGAATCTGAATCGCAGAGTGAGGATACAAAACATTTGTGTGCAAATACTGACGTTTGCCCCTCCCTGGCATTAAGAAAAGTTGCAATGACAATGTGTCGGAGTCATCTTTGCTCAGACAGCTGCGCATTTGATTTCCAACTACGCAATAAGAAATGTTCACCAAAACCCCCTCGTTACAGTCGCTGTAGTTAGAGACACCACCAAGCTTTAGAAATCGGGCTGGAATTTACAATTTTAAATATTGTTCTCTGTGGGGAAGGGAATGCTCAAATTTCTTTTTCTCTTCCACACGTTTATAATCATCTCGCCTTTTTTTTCGGATCTTTTCTTTCTTTTTTTTTTCGTTACATCGTAAATGTAGCCTCATCTGAATTGTATACAGTTATTGCTACTTTAAATATCCTCCTGCATTAAGATCCGGCGTTAACCACGGAACAGGTGGCCGCGATAAAACATGCAACGGCTCCTGCAATTTAAATAACACTTGACAAAGTATTTACTTTTTATTTAAACGATTCACTTCATCCTCTGTCGAGAGGAAGCTGTAGGTGTAGGTAGTACGAGGGAGCGGAGCCGGTGAACGTTAAAATCAATCACAGCCCGGAGTGTCACATTTCTATTAAACGGAGCTGGCAAGCCCTCTGCATTTGATCGTGGCATTTAGCAGAACGCTCTGCAAAGCATGTGTCCCCCCCCCCGGAACCACTTCTGCGGGCCGCCCGCCCCCTCCAAGCCGGCCGCGGGTGCGGTGCGGTGCGGTGCGGTGCCCTCGCTGCGCGGCCGCGGCGCCTCAGCCCGCTCCCCCTTCCCCAGCGCCGCAGGGGCACCTGTGCGGACAGGGCCCACCTAGGATTTCCTGGCAGGAAACGCGGTAGCAGGAAAATAAGCCCTCGGCATTAGGTGTCTCAGCCTGCAGGAGGGCGAGGCGGGGGTTTGGGGCGCGGGTGGACGCCGCTCCTGCTCTCCCCACGCAGCAAAAGCCCCGGGTGCAGGTACCACGAAGATTTCCCGCTTGTGGATTCTGCGTAGCGAAGGGGGAGAGGCTGCAACGACGGCAAGGCAAGGCGCAGGGCAACGGGCAGGAGCGAAAAGCGCTCTGCCCCGGCGCCCGTCGGCGCCGCCCGGCTCGGCCCGGCGCGGGCGCTTCGTCCGGCGGCGGCCGCCGTACCCAGCCCGGGCGGCGGCGGCGGCGGCGGCACCGCTTCCCCGGCGGAAATACGCGATCGAGTTGGCAAATTTACAAACGAGGCTTAAAACGTTTTATTCTTTTCTTTAAAAATATTTACAGATCTGAAATAACGCTTTTTAATTAATTTGCTTTCAAGTGGCAGGATGAGGACGGGGGGCGGTACGGCGGCAGAGCCGAGGGCCTGCGGCGCCCCGCTTTCCGCCGGCGCGTCCCTCCGCCCGGCCCCGCTCCCCCCCGCCCGCGGCGCGGCCCCCGGCCCGGCTGCCGCCCGCCTGCGCGGGGCCGCGGGGCGGCGCGGGGCGGCGCGGCCCGACGGGGCGGCCGCGGCCGGCGAGGAGGCGGCTCAGTAGTCGATCTTGTTGTAGAGGTTGTAGAGCGGTAAGGCCGAGAGGTTGCTGCCGGGGTAGTAGAGAGGGGCCGGGAAGGCGATGGACCGGGGCACCGGCACCCGGAGCAGGGAATTGTCTCTGAACACCAGCGGCATGCCCACCAGAGTCTGCGCCGAGGCGTGGGCCATGTTGGCCGCCTCCAGCTCGGCCGAGAGCTGCCGTTTCCACTTGTTCCTGCGATTCTGGAACCAGGTCTTCACCTGGGTCTCGGTGAGCTGCAGGCTGGAGGCCAGGCAGGCCCGCTCCGAGCTGCTCAGGTAGCGCTTCATGTCGAAGGTGGACTCCAGCTGGTATACCTGGCTGCGGCTGAACACCGTGCGCGTCTTCTTCTTGGCGGCGCCGGCCTGCCGGTCCCCGCCGTCGCGCTGCCGGTCCCCGCAGGAGGGCGAGGAGGGCCCCAGGGGCTTCTCCTTCTCCTCCTTAAAGTCCTGTTGGGATGGCGAGAGGAAGGGCGTCCGCTCCGCGCTGGCCGCCGCGGCTGCTCCGCTCCCCTTGGCGTTGCCTGCAACAACGGGGGATAGGGGGGGATGGCACGGCGGGCCCGGCACGGGCACACGGGCACACGCACCCCCCGACGGCGGGCCCGGCACGGGCACACACTCACCCCCCGCGACGGCGGGCCCGGCGGGAACCAGACCAGGACAAGCCCCCCCGCTCCCCCTCCCAGCCAGGTGCCCCGGCCCCGAGCAAGAAGCCTGGCGCCTCCATCCCTGGGGGAAAGCACCGCCTAGGCCGGGGGAAGGCACCCTCTCCTAGCCCGTACCTGTCCCTCCAGCACACACGTGTGCTGTACATAGATAGATAGATGGATGGATAGATAGATGGATAGGTAGATGGATAGATGGATAGATAAGCATGCCTCGGTGAAGGCACCTGAGTACCAGGCTAGGAGGTGCTTCTCTACTCGACACGAGCTGGCAGAATTTACTTTACAGCATTGCATTTCATAGACCGTTTAGTTAGAAATAACGCTAAAAATAAACATCTTTCTTCCCCTTACCCGACCGCTGTAAACGAGAAGACTCTAAGAAAACTAGCGTTATCCTTCATGTGAAACGGCTGCGCGCCCCTTCCTCAGAAGAAAATTAACCCAGGGTGCGGTGGCAACAAAAGGAGAAGGACAAAAAGCCACCCTATTTTTCGAAGGAGGTCCCCCCTCCCGCCCCCCGCTTCAGCCAAGGACCGGCGCAGATCCGGTCTGCCCTGCAAACAACGAAAGGCAGCGGCCAGAGCCGCCCGGGCACACGAGGGTGCGGACATGCCGGGCCCGGCCCGGCCCTGCCGCCGGCGCCCCCCGCCCGGCCGCCCGGCACTTACCGAGACAGGTGAAACTGAGGGGCTGGTGCTTGTGGCACGTTTCCTTGGGGCCGGGCGCCTCGGGGCAGAAGCAGCCGTGGTGTCTCCAGCTCTCCTCGGGCTCCTCGTCGTCGGAGGACAGGGAGAGGTTCCTGGGCCGGGCGGGCCAGGCGGCGGCCGCCTTGGTGCCGGGCTCCCGGGCGCCGTCGGCGCTGCCGCTGCCCAGGATGGACTGGATGGTGAAACTGGAGAGGGGAGCGGCGGCCGGACAGCACTTGCTCGGGTCTTCTTTGCTGCTCATCCTGGGCTCATAAGAAATAAGAGGAGGAAAGCTCTCCCTT
>NW_020448641.1:5022015-5023381 GCF_003343035.1 Apteryx rowi
CGGGGGCCGGGGACCGCCTCGGCGCGGAGCCGGGCGAAGCAGCTCCCCGAAGCGCTGCTCAAAGCCCCCTTCAGCCCCGGCTTCGCTCGGCCGCGGCAGGGTTTGGACGCAATTGCCCCGTGCGCAGCACGACACCTGCCCCCGCCTCGCCTTGCCCCACCGGGCACCGGCGCCTGCCTGCGCTCCAGGGCTCGCACACTTCATTTTCTCGCTGCAGCGATTTAAAAGCCCCCCCCCCTTGTGTCTCCCTCCCCAGCGTGGCCACCCGTGTCCTTGGCCGCGGGCGGTCCCCGTCGCCGCCCCCAGCCCCGTCCCCGCAGCCCGGTGGCTACTCTGCAGACCTCGCGTGTAGCCGAGCCCCGCCGCGCCGCGCCGCGCCGCGCCGACACCACGTCAGGCCGTGGCGGCCCGCGCCGCGCAAGGCTCCGCGCAGCAAATATGTGAGATTAATTAAGATCGAGCGAGTTTCGCCATTTGTTGGACTAGTGACCTGCGCACGGCGCTGAAGCACAGCGCTCGTAAACAGCTCAGAGAAAATAACACTTCGGAGCTATTGAAGCCCCCAAGTACAATCGGGCGGCTATTGCGCTACGAGAAACGAGTGGCAAACGATCCTCGAGCAGCAAATCCCTGCGCGTTTGACTGCATTAGTTTCCAGGTGTATGTATTGGCCTGTGCGTGGGCCCTGACACCGGGTTTTTAACCCCAGCCTGGCCGAGCGGCAGGAGGCAGGCAGCGAGGCAGCTCCTCCGCCCTCCCCCGCGGGGGCAGACGGGGTTTCTCTCCCCGCTCCCCTGGGCAGGGGCAGCTCCCGCTTCATCTGTTGCTTCTTCCCACAGCGCCGTTGTTCCCCCTCTCCAGAAACATACGAAAAATCAAATCAGGGAAAGCAAAGAATGAGATGGAAATATACAAATCAATAGAGACAAATGTCAAGACGTTTTAAAATGACATTTTCATTAACTCCAAGTCACCATATTATGTCTGGTATATTGAATAAAGTACTTATAATATAATTAGGTATAGCGAGATGACGACTGTTACCCAGACCAGCGGCATAATCTTTAACTACTTAACTACTTGATAGACTCATTAATGGACTAATTGATTAGCAAAAGTGTTCCAGCTCCTCCTCTCCCTGTGAGGGGCAGGTGCTGTCCTGTTTTACCACATTAACCTTTTCAGTGCTTTTCAACAGGGTCGCGACACATTACAAATGGTCAGCTTTAATCATGATGTCAGCTCATTAACCCGGAAAGACCCCGCACTGAAATACAATTTAAGAAATCGTCCTTCATCCCGCTCCGCCGCCCCCGAGCCCCCCCACGCCCCAGCGCCTCTCCCCGACGTGCCCCTCGGCCGCTCC
>NW_020448641.1:5025965-5027453 GCF_003343035.1 Apteryx rowi
CACAACTTCCTACCTCTGCGTGTTCATCGTGCTACCTGCCCGGCGTAGCTATTTCGAGCAGAAAGAAACGTTTCCCACTACCACGTATTACATAATTTGTAAGTCTTCGGATGCAGAAAAAAAAAAAATACGAACCTCCCAAACTTCCTCGCTAGGAGCGGGCGGCTGCCTGGAGGTGGCCCGTATCGCTCGCTGCTCGGGTCTGTGTACTGTAATCTCTACTGCAGCCCGCAAAAGTCGTCTGAATCCAAAAATCTTGTGGCTGAGAAGTTTATATCTTTCCCTCTGCTGTTTGCTATACACAGAAAGCCTCTATTTACTACCAAATAAAAGAAATACATGTATGTTTCTAATACAAACACTAAAGCTAGTTCTGTTCAGTCAAGCTCAAAACAGTGGACGTGAAGAACTGTGTATCTCTTTAATTGCAAACAAAGGCACAGATTTGCAGAGCGATGTTTCAGCAGTAAACAGAAGTGGCGGTGGAGTTGCTACAGCTTAGAGGAATGAAGCAACTTGCTTTGAATTGCACCAACCTCCCTGCCAAACGGTTTTTGCCACTGTAGAGATGATTTTTCCACAACTCAAAGCGATTGCTTTAAATCCTTCTGAGTGCAGCACTTGATGCGGACTCTTTAGGAACTTTCCGGCACGGCCAAATGATGCGGCGTGTTTACCTTGGCAGCGTGTCCCTGATCCCGGGGACTTCGCCGGCTCTGCCCCGGGTGAGATGTGGCTGAGCGCACCCGCGCAAGCTTTCGCTACAGGGTCCTTAGCTACTGGAAATCCACCAGGAAATGTCATTTGGTCCCTAAACTGGAGCGATTTCAGCGCCCTTCCCGGGTCGCCGGAGCAGCGGCAGGGACAGGAAGAGAAGGAAGTTTGCAAGGACTTTTGCGGGCTTGCGGGAAGCCTGCCCGCCGGACGCCTCGCTCTGCGCCGGCAGAAAGCACCGCGCTCTGGCGAGGGGCTCGCAGCGGCGGCCGGGACCCGCCGAAACGCCGAGCCGCCCGGGGCAGAGGCGGGAGTGGGCAAGTCCCCGAGAACCCCACTGCATGGAAGGTTTATTTCCAGAGCCAGGCAGGAGGCAACGAGTTGTGTACACACACACACACACACACACACACGCACACACACACACACACACACACACGCACACACAGAGCCCACTACCTGTGTCCAACTTTACTGCGCGGTTTCACAGCCTATTGTCCAGCTATCGATCCCGCAGCGTGCGAGGGCAGCAAGAGGCACAAAAGCTGGGCTCTCGTTTGGCTTTAAAAAAAAAAAGAAAAAAATCACGCCGCACCGAGCTCAGCCGCCTTCTGGAAACGCCCGCGGCCGGCGGCGGCGGCGGCGGCTGGGAGCCCCCGGCGGGCGCGCGGAGCCGCTTGTGCGCGCACCAAACTAGTCCTTTCCCGAGCCGGGCCGGGCCGGGCCAGCCCGGAGTCGTTTTATGGGCACTGACCACAAATAAACCAGGTCTTT
>NW_020448641.1:5028533-5030816 GCF_003343035.1 Apteryx rowi
GGCAGCGCCGGCGCCGCGGCCTCGCACAGCGGCCGCGGCGAACCTGGCTGGCAAGGCAGCAGTGGTGCCAGACACCGTTGTTTGTTTTGTTTTGTTTTTTTCCCCGAAGCCACACTTTAAAAAATGATAAGGAACGGGTTTTATTGATTTTTTTTTCCACCACAACATTCAGTTTATAACAATATAAGTTGTCTTAAAAATAGGACCGATCCCTAACAGAAAGCGACAGGGTAGAGAGTACAACCGAAAAGAAAAAAAAAATAAAGAAAGAAAAACGAAAACAAACCAACCCAGCCCCTTGGGAAGACAGCAAACAATTGTCAGACAACAGGTGAGCAGACACTAAGAAAGAGAGAGAGTAGAGGTGTCCACTCATCACTTGATTTCTGCCTATTAAAATCCACATACTCGATGGACTTTACAAGAAAACTGTACATCATATCAAATAAATTAAAATTAGCCTAAAGTTGATTGTCCTTCACTTAAAGCGCCCAGCTCACTGAATCTCTCTTATTTATTCGCATAAGCTGGGCTGATGCTTATTCCCATGCCCTGCTCCTTTCTTTTCACTTTCCTTCACTTTTAATTCTTTTATTTTATTTTGTACAACATGAACGAACGCAATTATACAATGCTAAAAACCCTTTCCTCACCATTCAAATAAAAGCAGTGCTTTAAGAATCGTCGTACAATATTGCACAGTTCAAAAGTACAATAATAATAATAATTAGTATTACAAAAGAAAGCAAAAAGGTACAGATGTTTTTTTCCCCAAATACCGAAATATCTTTACAAGGAAAAAAAAGCCCCAACAGCTAGGAAAACAAGAATTAAAAACAAGAATTAAAAATATCTAAGGAAACGATAATAAATAAGGGTCACTCAAAGCGTGTGGGTGTACTTAACTGTTCGCTTTGAGGCTGTATTTCTTGCTAGTTATCAAGTCCCGTCACAGAAACCGAAAGATACAAAATATGGGAAATCAAACAGGCAAATCTGCACCAAGGTCTGGTTAAATTAAAAGCCACGGTCGATGAAGTGTGAGTTGCAAGAGGATCAGGAGCCTGAACAATTTGGAGGCAGAAGGAGAGGTCCGAAAGGAACAGAAATTTCAGGTTTCCCGTTAGCGTTTGGCAAATCTCGAGGAGTGGCCTGGGATCATTCATTTTTTATTATTATCCATTTTTTTTACAAAAATAAAACTAAAGCCACAGAGACCATCGCGGTATTTTGTTCACGTTTACAAAAGGTGTGACAGCTCTAGGGTTCTCTACAAGTTCCCGCTTTCATCTTCCTCCCCCCCCCCCTTTTTTTTTTAATTTGTTTCATTTCCTCCCGGTACCAACCGGGGGGGAGACCCGGCGCCCGCGCCCCCCGCCCCGCTCCGCAGCCCCTCGCCGGTGGATTGCACAAGTCGCCGGAGTACTTACGGGCGGGCCGGTGGCTTGCGCGCCGCTCCGCGCCGCTCCGCGCGGCGGCGGCGGCGGCGGCGGCGGCGGCGGCGGCGGCGGCGGGCTCAGACGGGCCGCAGGAGCGGCACGGAGGTGACCACGGGGTGGGAGTAGTAGACGGGGTGGGGGAAGGTGAGCAGCGGCTGGGTGCCGGGGGCGCTGCCGCCCGCCGCGCCGCCCTCCGCGCCCGAGTTCTCGTGGTAGAGGATGGGGACGCGGACGATGCGCTGCGCGGCCGCGTGGCTGAGGTTGGCCGCCTCCAGCTCGGCCGCCAGCTGCCGCTTCCACTTGTTGCGGCGGTTCTGGAACCAGATCTTCACCTGGGTCTCTGTGAGGTGCAGCGAGGCGGCCAGGCCGGCGCGCTCCGAGCTGCTCAGGTAGCGCTTCATGTCGAAGGTGGACTCCAGCTGGAAGACCTGGCTGCGGCTGAACACCGTGCGCGTCTTCTTCTTGCGGCACGGCTTCTTCTCGGGGCTCTCCTCCCGCTTCTTCCAGTCCTCCCCGCCGCCCTCCTTCTTCCCCTCCTCCGAGTCGCTCTCCTCCAGGACGATCTCGTCGGGGCTCTTGGAGTCCAGGTCCTTGTGCTCTGCGTCCGCCTTGAGCAGCGGCTCCGGGGAGTCCCTGTCGGTGCCCGAGGCGGGGGACGAGTCCCTCAGGAGGGATTTCTCCGCGGCTGGACGGGAAGGGCAAGGGGGGGGGGACGGAGAAGGGGAGAAAGGGACACAAAGAGACACCTTCACCGCCCGGCCGCAGCGCCCCGTGGGGAGGGAGCGGGCGGAGCCGGGGGGTCCCCGCGACGCCCCGCTGCGAGCTTCCCCCGCTGCCGCCGCCG
>NW_020448641.1:5032976-5040052 GCF_003343035.1 Apteryx rowi
GCGGGGGCCGCGGCCCGGGGCTGCCGCTGCCCCGCCGTGTCCGCCGAGCCCCGGCTCGCAGCCCCGCGGCCGCAGCGCGGCCCCCGCGCAGCTGTAGTCGCCTAGGTGCCCGCGTGTAAATCCGCTCTCCTGCACGGGTCTGCAAGGCGGATGCGGCTCTCGTTAGAATCGATAATATAGATTCGCATCCTGAAACACGAGAAGGAAAGAAAGAAATACGAAGTGTCCCAGGCACTTAGTTCTAGTGTGCTCCTAAACGTTTGAAATACAGGGGAGCATTCACTGCGAAAAACTGTCCTGGCGTCTTTAGAGCTATAGACTCCAAAGGGTGGACGTGTGGGGTGGGGGACAAGGATCCCTACATTTAAATGTTTAAACGCTCTGCTAAGATATGACTTGTTTCTCTTGATATTCCATTTTAAAGAACAATTTCAGCTAATTCCAATTCCTGTTCCTCTGCTTGCAGAAATGTGTCTGAAGGTTCGTTTGACCGTGCAGGAGAGAGCTGCCCAGCAATTTGAAGTTATACATCTTTCATCTGAATCAAACTTATGAGTGGCAATGCTTGCAAGATTTCTTCAGGATTTCTGCTTCCTCCAGAACATCTGGGGTTTGCAAATCCAGACAAAGATTACACAGAGCTAATCACGTAATATTTTCAGCTGCAACAGGCATGACATTGATCATATAGCCTTCAGTATATATGACTTTTTCAGAACACCATCTGTTATATGACATGCCAGAATGGCAGCTGCCTATACAGAACCTGGCAATAAATATTACCCAGCTCTATCGTTATGTGATTTTAACACCCATGAGAAAAGCAATGAGAGTTGGAGGACAAAAGTCGCGTCACTACTTTGGAGTTGTCCGCAGTTGTGACAACAATATCTGAACGTGCTTTATGTTAATTATAACGGTAACCTGTACATTCTCAGTGCAAAAGGTTATCGCTTTTCTCAGTCACCTTTGTGTGAGATGTACATTTTCAGCTCCATCTCTAATTAACTAACTAACTAACAGTTAATGTTATTGCAAGGAGTAGTTTAGATAAACCGGGAGGGACAGAAATGAAAGACCAGCAAAGCACAACCTGGGGGTGAGGTTTTAGCAATTTATAGGCATTTATAGGAATCTTCTGTTCGTGTAAGCATCTGTTTCACTTAAAGGCATCTGACAAAGTAAAGCTGATCGGAATTTTTCCAAGGAAATGTTAATTCAGTGGAAATACTCCTCAACTCCAGGATAAACTGAACAGTAAAAATGAGAGATAGAAAATAGTTTCTGTACAGAAAACAGCCTACAGTCATCTGACAAGGACTCTTGACTACCATATGAGAGCTGGATTACAGCCCTGTTTTATCTATTTGAGCTCTTAAATGAAAAAGCAAGGGTGCAAAGTTCTCAGAGAAGACCCCATTGCATTTCTCCACCTCAGTGAAGTTCCTTTTTTAGAGACGAGTCACCAAAATCACTCTGTATTAGAACTGCCACCCTTTTTCATTCATCTTTTACTTCTTTGATGACTGTGAGGTCCTGATCCCTCTAGAGTCCCTCAGGGTAGACAACCACTTCTAGCGGAAAGCCAAGCAGGAAAGAAGAACCAAGTCAGCTTCTGATAAAGTTAAAAGAAATCTTCACCTTACAGTTCTTCATTCTGTATCACAAAAAAGGCAACAAATGTCCTAAAACAGCCTCTCTATATCCCTATCATTTATGGCCCGTAGGCTTGTCACACAATTATGTATTTTATTTATAACCCCACAGCGATATCTGGACATTAAATACTGGTATTGACTGGCCCGCCTCTATGCCCAGTGGAGAAGGAGCCGAATGGATTATGCTGCAGTCTCTTTCTTTCATTTCTATTTCTAGAACTGCGCTCCTACCATTCCTCTGTAAACAGATAATTATTATTTCATTAGTGTTCCAATTCAGAATTAATTGGCTAATTTACACATGGATCAATTGTATAAATGTGATGTTTGTGATAGGTGCTTGATATGATTTAAAGTAATTGTTTATTTTTAGGTTTTGGCTTGCACTGTATTGCAAAGTGATTTATCTCCTTATTTATCCTGTCTCAGTACAGCCTCTTCTTTTTCATTATTTTTCTAAAGAGGCACAGCCGTGTTAAGCCGAAGCATGAATCTRCACTGTGACTCTGTAGTTCCACGTTTATACCATATTAGCTCCCAAATGCCATACCTTAAAGCGTGCAGATTTTATACGCTCGCAGAGTGCAGCGCTAATAGCCCTGTCCGCCTGGCAGAAGTTACCTGCTGCACCCGGAATCCTTTTATTTCCTGCAGATTCTCGCACCATCTTTATTGCTGTGAGCTCCGAGCGTCTCCCACTGTACCCAGAGGTGACAAACATCTGTCACCTCGGCTTCGTTGTCTCTTTTCCACCCCAAGGGGGCTGAGGAGGGCGTGGTGCTTAGCTTCCTCGCCGTTTGTTTTTCCAAACGGGAGCATGCCTTTTCGTGCCTAGGAGAGCGGGCGGGGAGGAGGGCGGCCTCGGGCAGGGGTGCGAGGTCTGCGCCTGCTTCTGCCGCGGCAGGAGCCTTCCTCCAGCCGCAGGTCCGCGTCCTGCGCAGCCCGGGGGCAGGCGGGCAGCCGGGGCCCCCCCGCACCACGCCTCGCCCTTGCCCGGGCAACCGGGGCGGATTCTTCCGCTTTCAGACTTTAAAGCTGCTGTCACGCTGTCCAGGCAGCTAAAAACAGTTCTGTGAATGCCAAAGATTAACTTCTCTAGACGTTGAGCCGCTGTCCGTGTGTCTCCCTTATCTATTGCACGTTGCTACACGCCATCAGCGCCTTTGTAAAATCTGGGCTATTCCAGAAACATTGCATTTGTCTCTCAGTCTTTCAACTGCTTCTTCTGAAACACACGACTGGAAACAAACAGAGGTTACCCAGAAAAGGGATGCTTCTTCCTCATCGAAAGAGATGCCTGTTTTCCGTGTATTTGATAAGGATGCTTTATTCAAGACTAGAAAAACTACAAGCAAGTTATGCTCAACAGCCCATCTTGGGTTTCATTTGGTTGAGTATACCAGGTTGTGTGTGTTGTCTGGGGGTTAGGAGGTATTTTGGAGCATTTCAAGCTTTTCCTTTATTATGCCTTGTAATAGTATTTTTTATCTTTAAATGGAATGGTTTGTAGGTCTCCGAGTATTTCAGTGTCCTCTTGGCAAGCTGAGAGTCTTTCCTGACAGATACTAGAATTTCCATTCTAAACCTTATAGCACTGAAAGAAAGCAGGTTGTCTAATTTATGAGACTTTTACTTCTGAGGCCCATCACAGCCCTGTGTCTGACGCACAAGGATTTTATGGGAAAAAGGAAACATTTCTAGGATGTGACATTTTTGTGAATCAAATTCTGTTGCAAATTGCCATGCAATTTGGAATAAATCCATGGGCACAGAATTGATAGGCAGATGATGTCATCTAAGTACAGTCTTTATCTCATACGGCTCTACACACATACTCTATATAAGGTGATACTATGCTCTAAAGTCATCACAAACCCATGCAACGTATCCTTTGCTTTCGTCATTGTGACCTTGTCAGCAGTCTGTTTCATATATTTTACAGTATTATATAATGGCATGTGCTGTGTCACAAACAACATCTACCCACATACCGAACAGCCGTGGAAGCCAGATTAAGTTTTACCAAACACCAGTCCAAGCCAGCAGTAATTTCTAGCAAGTACAGTCATCTCTGTGTTGCCATTATTCATGTGCACACAATTTACCTCTTTCATAAGTGAACTCACAGATTAGAGGTCACCTAATATATATGGGAGGAAATCTCGCATGAAAAGTAGCATGGGAGGTTTCTTATGCAGAGTATGGGCTGATCTTTCGAGATCCCATCCAAACAATTTCTATTGTAACTCATCTTACCTGTCCCAAAATATGAAAGGAAAGAAATATCCAAAGAACAAAGGGTAGGTCGTAACTTTGCAGCTCGTGGTTCTAAATCTGAAGACTGGTGCCTATATACCATGTTGTAAACTCTAAACTATCATCTGGAATGTCAAAAAATTGAAATAAACTGCGTAAACATCAGCACTGGTGAAATCCAAACGAAGCAGATATTTTTGGGGCCACAAACAGTTTGTTTACAAACATCCATGAGTGTCCTAGAACCAGACCTGAAAATTGCTGAGTAATTTTAGTTCCTACTAAAATCAAAAAGAGCTGCAAAGCTGCATGGTGAATGCTTTACTGGCCTGGCTAGAAAAAGAATTGTTGTAATCTACACTCAGCCCTCAGACCTAGGATCCAAATTATCCATTTGCAGCCAACAGAGAGCAGAATAGATCCAACATTTTTGTGCACAGCAGCTAAACAATGTGCAGTTTTAGGAGTTCTTAAATAATCATTGATTCAAAACTGTTACAGTCCATTGACTCAAAAATCAGCTTCTTAAAAAGACTCTCATGTTTATATCCTTGGCCATGTACAAGAGTTACACTGAATATTAGCTATATTCTGCTTTTTGTTAAAAGACCCTGAGGTAGCCTTAATTTCCATAAGAACTTTTTAAACAAATGGCATGACAATCTGAACCAGCTTGCTCTGAGTCAGCAGAGCTCCCAAATAACTTGTGGTTTTGCAGAACAAATGAGTGATGGGGCCATTTTATGCTTCCACAAGAACTTCTGCATCGGGATCTTAGTGTGCTTTGCACTTACTAATGACTCTGTCTTGCCTGTCAGTCCCCACATTCCTGCGCAGGGGAAGATACTCCTCAGGCAAGTTCAATGGCTTCAGGAATCACAAGAAGCCCAGGCGATGTGCACACGACATGAGGCTCCTTCCACCTCTTTTGGCTGGGGCAGCAAAAGACGTCCCCTCTTTGGAGATGCAGATAGCTCAGGTACTCATAACACTGCCATGGTGCACAGATGCTTTTCTGCAAGTTCTGCACAACAGTACAGAGAAAAAGAAGATTTCTGGGCTTCTTTCCACATAACATCACTGTACAGTCTGGGGAAAACCTAATCCTAGATAATGAAGTTTCTTATTTCTACTCTCTCTATATTATGATAATTACTCAAACCCACATTATAAGGATGAAGCATCAGAAATAGAGAGGGGTTAATTATTTTGCTTAAGGCCAAGAAATGACTGCACTAGGATAAGAGTTTATTCCTCTAAAGCCAAATTCCAAACCATCCCTTCTTTGGGTCAAAGCTTCACATCTATATAGCATGTGCTGTTTTTTTATGTGGCTGGAATATTAGAGATCTAATAGACAGAGAGACACTGCACAGAAAATATTTTTAATACATTTTAGGTAAACATTAGCAAAACATATTGGAAATTCATTACTAAAAAACTCGATTAAAGAAATGGCACATGCCAAGAAAGCCACAACAGTAGGAAGGTTAGATTTAGAGCCAAACAAAATGCACCCAACTTTTTATTAGCACCCTTTGTGCACTAGTCACAGCAAAACGGATCGTCTCTTGGGGATCCCTGCACAAGAGCTGTGTATCATGCTGTGTCCCTGCCCACGCAGCCTCTTGGTGGTGGAACTGCAGTTATCCCACTGCTCTGAGCTGTGCAAGGCTGTGCGAGCAATAGGCAGAGGGAGGGTGTCGTGAGACTGGTGGAGAGGAGTAGAAGGACTAAATCCACAACTATTCAAAACTTCCAAAGTGCATGGACTTAGATAATCTGCTTCATCAAGACTGTAGCCACCATGGACCACTTACACCACTGTTTCCTCATAAGAGGAGATGGTCTTTGAAACTGAGCCCCAGGTACCTGACCAGTTTGGCTGTGCAGTCCAGAACAGTGGCTTGAAACTACTTCCTCCTATAGAGATATGAAAAGCTACCACGAAGCATTAACTAAGCCAGCTAGGAACCAAGGATGACTTTTGCATGGTATTTTRCATTAGGAAGATTTCTGGTTTGTCATTAAGAACCCATGAATAATATCAGAAAAAGCAACGAAAGGGGACAGTGTATAGGGGGACAACATGTCCATGGTGTCAGACAGGACAAATAATAGTATTATGAAAGACAGCAAGTGAAAAAATTTCAACTTGACATATGCATGAAACGTAATAAATAAAAGTACCGTTGTGCATCTACAGAGCAACAGCATTAACAAAATAATCTTAACATATTATATTTCAGAAGCACTGAACAAACACTAGCTATTCTTCCTCAGGATCCTGATGCATATTCTTACTTCATGTTGTCATCCCCAGAGTATGAGATCTAAGTTACTTGTGCACTGCTGTCACAGAATGTTATTTTTAATATATTTCCCTTTTCCTGTAGATCACTTCTGCCTCAAATAATTCAGTCAGGAAAACTGTATGCTGTACACATCATGCTGCCATGAGAAGTTCATCATACATTATTGTGCCCTGCAACAGAATGAAGAACATGCGATATGCTAAAAGGCTCTAGGGCAAAYGTGCAGATGATACCTCTGTGGGTTTTTTGTGGTACTATTATTTCATTGTACAAATCAGACTTAAATCTTAATACTTGCCACCAGTAGGAATTTTAATAAAAGTAGTAATCGAAACAATACATTAATGAGATAGGTATGGATTGATTAGTTTAGAAAAGGTATATTCGTAGCAAGGATTGATATGAAAGAGAGGATAAGATTAGAAACTTTGGTTTTATTCTGTTCCAGAGAACTATGTTTGTAAAGCACTGAAGCTCATCTAAGATTGTAGAACACTGATCAGAATTCCAGATGTCCTTGATAATGCCCTTCACCTTCATAAACAAGCTCTGAAATGATAATATATTGATCGGGCTGCTTCCCAGCAGTACAGCACACAGAGCATTACTGATAAGTAGCTCTGAATTTGCAGGTGGCAAACGGGGGGGGCGTTAAAAAAAGGAAGGCAAAGCTGCCACCGTCATCTTCCCTCTGGAAACTCGGGCTACGTATGAAATTCTTACCCGAATATTTGCGCTTTTGTGTGGGAGCAGCTGCCAACCCCAGTGTGCGGAGAGCCGATGACAACGAGAGCTCTACCGCCGCGCCGCGCCCAGGCGCGGAGCTTGTCCGCGCCGCCTTCAGCAC
>NW_020448641.1:5040379-5048451 GCF_003343035.1 Apteryx rowi
GGGCGGTGCGCGATCCCGCAGCGCCTTCCCGCGGAACGTGCGCGCCGTCCGACGCCGGGGGGCCCTGGGTGCCCCCCCGAGCGCCCCCGGCGTCGCTGGGATCCGCGGCCACGAGCGGGTGCAGCACCGCAGCTCCCCCGCGCCTGTGCGGGCGCGCGAGGGACCAGGGGGACCCTGAAGTGCTCGTGAACCCAGGGGCGAAAGGAGCCACACTGCTGCTGTGATTATATTCCTGTTTACGAGCTTTTACTTGTATATAAATCCTGAGATTACRAACTCAAACCGGGGCCCCTTTGTCAGCTGCGCCCTGAGCCTTCACGGGCAGCTTCAAGAGAATTACATCCTGGTTTATTTTAATATCAAAGCATTTTATAAGAAGACATGGAAATCGTTTCCCTTTCCAGTAGTGTTGGCACATTGCCCTGTGTACTCTCCAGCTGGTGTTTTTTGTACTTCTTAGAGATATATCAAAGTTTATACAGTACACGTAACTTTGAGGAGATGGAAAAGACATTGACAATATTAATTGTTTCATAAATACTGTCAGGTGGAATATGTTTTTTATATCCTTGGTTTAAACCCTGTTATTGAAAAACCAATAACTTGCCATTTGTTTATACTTTTCTTGGCATACAAGGCAGATATATTAAAGTGAATGAAGCTAATAAAAGGCTATAGGCAGCATTTTCCTCACTCAACTTTCAGGCATGGCCTCTTTTTCAAAAGAAAACAGTAAAAATGTATGAAGACCCAGGAATTACAAAGGGCCAGGTAGAAAGGACCCTTTGCTCTTAGGTGAGCACTTCTTCGCACAAGCAATTCCACTGACTCCGCAGTCCGACCGGGGCGAGCAGCTGCTGCTGCGGGCGGAGGAAGGCTCCGCCAGCTCGGCCGGCAGTGTGCASCGGCTCCAAAGGATGACCCGAGAAGCAGGAGCCAGAATCTTGCATGTTAGTGGACACTATGTATCTCCTTAGTCTTTTGTGAGAAAGAAAAACCTTTTGGCCTCAAATGCAATGCTGCCTGTGAGACAAAGGGTCAGTGTGGAAAACACCTCCTTTCCCTCAGCAGGCTATTTCAGCTCCATGGAGTTAGTTGTGGAGCAACGGCTCCTGAGTGCGCAAAAAGGAGTCCCAAACTCTCCCAAAGGTAGTGCATGACTCAGTTTCAAACACAGAAAATGCTCTGCAAATTAATCACTGGAGGTCTTGCAAAAGTTTTCTATGCAAGCAACGGTGAAATAAATTTGTAAGAAATCTATTTTCATTGCAAGCATTTTAGTCCTTGCAGCCCTTTTATTCCTTTTACTCAGCATTTTAGTCCCTGCAGAAAGAAGCAGGGAGGTAAGTTATGGTGGGTTTACCTCTGGTTTCATTTTTTAAAGTATTTTTATCATGCTCTATCTGGTGTTACATTCAAAAGACATACAATGCCTGCAAATCTTTTCAACAACAGTTTCAATGCTATCTTGTTCTATTAAATTAATGTTACAGTGCAGGAAGATGTATAGCACAGCAGAAACTGAAGACTGGAATATACAAACTCAAGATAAGAAGGAAGGAAGAAAACAAGGTGTAGCTATTCAAAATTCCTGGAAATGTCATAGAAATTTGTGAAAAGATATGATGGTACATAGCATGAGAAGGTTTTGGTGCAGTCTTGAGTCACTGCCGCAGAACACAGTAATCCTTATTCACCATGGGGGAATCTGACTTCAGCGTCTCTCAGGCCCTGCAGGTTTTTAAGGACATGTTGCAGAGAAGTTGAAAGTACCTGAAGAATGTGGCAGAAGAAAAGGTGCAGCCACGAGCAGCTGCGGAGGCATGGGCGACACCAGACATCAAAGCCCAGCAGCACTTTGACCTTCCATTTACCTCCCAGACGGTGGAGACAGTGAGCGTCTTCACAGAACCAGACCTCAAAGCCACCTGGATCTGATCCTTCATACCTTCATGCACAAAGAAAGCGGTGAGAATAAATGTCAGCTTGAAGGTGCTTTCACACATTGCCAAATGCTTGTCATAGTTTAGCCTTACAACGCTTGTAGTATTTGTACTTGGGACAAGACTAAAAAGCCCTCCTTGATTTCAGGGGTTGGACTAGGCAGCCTCTGGCAGTCCGTTGCACCCTAAAATATGCTCTGATTCAGTAGGCATCGATCAGACTGAGGGGAGAGCATCTGGGCCACCCAAGAAATAGTACATTTTAAAGGGCTGTGCTTCACTGCAATTTAAATCCCGAGAGARTCACAACAAACGATGCCCCAACAATGACTGTTTCTTCCAGTTGCTCTGGAAGACCTACACATAAATCAGGGGGGAATTTCTCTTCATCAGTGCAAAAGCAGGTATGATAACTGGCAGTCTCCTTGTAAAGGTATTTATCTTAGTAATGTTAATCTTGCCATTAGAGTCTGATTTCTAACTCCAGTATTATAGAACAAATTGCATGCCAATCACTGCAGCCAGGCTGACATAGCAATAACTTTTTGCCACTCACAGCATCTGTTGAGCTAACCTGAAATACCACAGCCAAACTCCATTTCCAGCAATGCACGTGTTTGCCTTGCTCCTCAACCCGCCAATTCGAATGACTCACAATTAAATAAAAGCCTTCCTCGTCCTCCGTTTCTCCCTGCCCATCCTCCCTCCCAGACTACAGTTTTAATTTAGCCCTATTACAGTCTCATGGCGGTGGACTGTTATGGCAGCAGCAGGATTATGACTCATCATGTACTGTGGGAAGTAATGATCATCCAAAAAGCAAACGGAGGTGGGCARGGAAGGAGAAATCACTTATGCAAATAGAAATATTTTCAATAATGATCAACAGCGTGAGAAAGAATATAGAAAAAATTACATTGGACAGAAGAGCTTCATTTTTAAAATGTTCCCTAACTGCTAGAAATCTTCCCATCTTCATTTTTCCCTTTAAACTCTGTCATTTGTACAGCCTATTAACCTTTAACTTTATGACTATCCTAACGTGAAATACTGGCAGCATTTAAGTCTGAGAATACTGGAGACCTACCTTCCTGGTTGGCAACAGAGGTGAAGCACTTTCTTTTAAATCAGTCATTTTTAATATCAGTCATATACACACAGCATCAGAGACACTATTTTTAGATTCACGTGCTGATGTTACTTTAATAAATGCTCTACGGACTCCAGTTATCTTCCTGCAGCGGTCTTAAAAGTTTCCTTCTCGCCTGTCCTCTCCCGGTTCGTCACCCTAATTGTAGTCTTCAAGTCTGTTTAAAGGTAAGAGAGCAAGTCAAATTAAATCATTTCCTCGAAAATTCCACTTTTGTTAAAAAGACAATACAATATTAATTAGCTGTGTTTACCAGAGCTCCTGGGGACTCCGGCCGAGGCCGGGGCTCATTGCTCGTTCGCTAAACCACTGCTGCTCCAGCCGCTCCTGCCCTGAAGAACTTGCAGGCTAAATGGGGCAGGCACGGAAAGGGTGATTAAGTGACTTCCAAAAGGAGGTAAAGACGAAGTGGCTCATCTGAACGGCTTGTGCTGGGGCCATATCGATTACAACTACAGCAGGGGATGTAAGCCGTTTAGTGTGGAGCTTGCTTGGTTTTAATTGTAATCATTATTTCAAACTATAAGAGTGACAAGGGCTGCTCAGTCCCGAGGACACCAATTTCTGTTGTTTGCATCTCAACCTGAATGACTGAGCAGCATCCAAGGACTGAGAGCGCTTGTGACAGGGGCCGATCGGCGGGGCCGGCGAGGCTCGTGCCGACCCTGCGAGCCGCCGCGGCGTGCCGGCAGCCTGCCCTCCCGAAGGAGGCTGTGCCCTTCCCGCGGGCAGTGTTTCCAAAAAGGGCTCTCAGCTAGAAAGAGCCACTGAGCCCCTGCTCAAGTCACGTCTTCGGCAGGGTGACAACTGCAAGATTTTCTCTCCAAGAAGCCTCCCCCTTCCCCTCGGCTCTCCCGAACTTGGCGAACCTCGACAGGCTCGGCGGGGAGCGCCGCGCGACGCTCAGAGGCGAGTTTGCCGGTCAGAAGCCCAAACCTCTCCTTAATAAGAAAACGCGCAGCCCCCGCAGAGTGTGAGCGCAAGGGGCACGGTGCTGGCTCCCTCCGGCCCTCCGGCCGGGCAGCCCTGCCGCTCACCGCGCCTCCCCGCCGGCGCCGCGCGGGCCTGGAGCAGCRTTGCGGGAGACTGGGCCGCAGCTACGCCAAGGGCAAGCGAAAACCCTGTTCGGCCCCAGAGTTCTTCCCTTAACGCAAAGTCTCTTCTGGGTTTTCGTTCCTAAGAAGGGCCAGCTAGAAAACGCCTCTTTTATGGGATCGTCTGTTCTCCGGACAGTTCTCCTGGAGCCGAAACTGGTCTGGTTCCTTCCTCTTCCRCCTCGCCTCAGAAGGGAGCTGCAGGCTCACTGTTGGGCAGGAGTGACAAATCCCCAGCCCAGCTCGACCAGGGATTTTGGAAGGCTCTCATGGCCATGGACCAAATTCAGTCGAGAAGAAGAAACACATAGGCCTCCTTAGGACTGGAGCGAGGCCCGACCAAAGGAGGAAAGGCAGCGCTAGGGCTGCTCTCGCATCCTTACTTGTGCTCTGTCCTTTCTACTCACGGGAGTCGATCCGAAAGGCGGTAGAGGACGCAGACAGCGTTCCTGGAAGCGCCTACCGCGACGCCTGCGCTGTGCGGCAGCCTGGCCCAGCCGCCCGGGAGACGCACGCTGCCAGCGCGGGCTGCGCACAGCAGCGATTTCCCAAGGCCATCGCTCGGGTGCCGGCGGGAGCAGCTGCCCGCGGTGCCCGGCCAGCTCCCGCGGCTCTCCGTGGGGCGCAGGAGGCCTCGGGACAGCGAGCCAGCCCGCTCCCAGCAACTGCGGCGGGATTTAGCCGGTTAGTCAGGGAGCTGCTTTTCTAAACTCCAGCTGGATTTAGAAACACATGTTTAATTTAGGCGCGCTCTTGGGCCCTATTGATTTTAATGTAACACTCATACATTTAAAACTTAGCATGTGTTTAATTGCTTTGGCGAATAACAACAGACTGAGGCTGGTGCTTGTATGCCTTGCTGACCTGGTGCCTGGGAGAGCAATCCCGTACCCCGCCACTGCGGCGAGGGAACTGAGGGGACAACAGTTGTCCGAAACTTGAAGTCAGATGGTCCAAGGTTTTTGTGCTATTTTAGAATATATTGCTTCCTAAGTGGAAAAAAAGTGCGAATGAATTTGGAAGGGAAGCTATGTAAAACTTCTTGTTCATTTAGCTCCTGTTTTCACTGTTATTTCATTTTTAACATGTACCTAAAGTTTTCATCTTTGCAAGTCCTGTTTTATGGTTAGTATAAGGCCAGCCTGAAAGATAATWTATTGTGACTGTTATATTATTTATTTCAAAGCCAAGTTATTGATTATTGCACGCTGAAAATGACAAATGGCATCAGAGAAAGGCACGGTCAGCGAGTTCTATTAAAGAAATGATAGTATTGCTCATGGATTGTTAAAAGGTTCAGTTTAGGTACTTTATAGGTTTATATCCATCACTATTTAATGACCAAATGATGAAAAATATGAGTCATGGGAACAATTTCTTTCTGTTGGAGTTTTATGTTTAAGCAGTTAGCAAAATAAGAGAAATTTCTGCGCTCGGGGTTTATGCAGCTACACCTTGTAACGCATAATCTAATAATGAGTTTGATTATTTTAAAGGTGATGATTTAATACRGGTAACGATTGTGCATCCGGAGCACGAGGTGAAAATAATGCCCTGGCACACTGCGAGTGCCTCCGGAGGGGGCTGACTCCTTCCTCTGCGGCGCTGGCACTCGCGGGAGGAGCACGCGGCTGGCCAGGCAGCACAGGCGTGCGGGAGGGCAGCCGTAACGCACCCGGCAAGGGCCCRCGGCGGGCGCTGAGCACCCGAGGGACCCCACTGACCCCAGAGTAACCGGACACGAGTGACTGCGAACCCCTCCGGGTGTCTCTGGTTCCCTTTTTCTGCAACAGCCAGGGTGGGATTTGGCCTATTTCCTCTGTATTTAACCCCTGGAGTTTGAGCTGGAATCCCAGCAAGTATTTTTGTATGTCACAGGTATAAAAGGATCTCTTTTCACTCTTATTCTCTTAGAGCCATCTGTTCRAAACACTTTGAAAATGATGGCAATTAGAGATAAGAGCTAATAATGCTCCAACCTGCATGCTGAGAAATGCCATTTAATCACTATTGGCTTGGCTGGCAACTAAGAAACAGCATCCGACTGGACAGGGGTGATAAAGCTCCCATGCCGGCTCAAATGAAGAGCCCAGCTGCAGCGTTTGCCACCGTGAATTGTAGCTGCAAGACCTGGAATCTGGCCTAAAGAGCTGACATAAATCCAGCAAAATAAATCTTTCACTATTGCCTGTGGTTTCACGCTGCCTTAACTCAACTCTTTTACCTAATCTCTGACCTCCCTTTGTAATTTTTCATATTGTCCCAGGTAAAATTCAGGGGGGTCTTTAGCGAGAGCCTGAGCTGAGAGTGCCGGGGAGCCGATGCTTTCTCCCGGGGGAGATAAACTGGCCCGGGCCAGGGTACATGGGTGGGAACCCTGCGGCAAGTCAGAGGATGCTCTGCACTTAACTGCACAGCGGCAGGAGCATCGTTGTATTTTGGTATAGAGCCTCCTGGAACAAAAATGAATACTTGCTATATCTGACCRCAGGCAGCGTTTCCCCGAAGGCTTAGGAAGCTCTAAGCAAGGGCCTTAGGCTCCCTAATTCTGGCCTCGGTCCCTTGTTTCCTTCCCCGAAACGCAGCGCTGGCTTCGCTCGCTCGCTAGCCGCACAGGCAGCCCGGCACGCGCGGTGGCAGCCGAGGTCCCGGGGAGCCCGCGCCCCACCGAAGCCCTTCAGCCTCACCGCACGCTGCGCAGCACCGCAGCGCATGGCAAAAGCGACGTTTCAGGGGCACTTCTGTAAATCAAAAGATGCCAACAACTTACAGGGCAGTGGGTTTTTTTACTTCCAAAACAAATCTTCCCCTCAGTTAAGAGCCTACCTACTGGGTTTAATCCCAAAGCAAATATTTTGTGTTCAACTGATAAACTTTTCACAACCAGGAATTTATAACAGAAGCGGCGACTCCACCTAAATTACAAGGTTTATACAATCTTTAAGATCAACGCTAACATCTTGCAGCCAGCGCCAATAAAAAGTAAAGCAACTGCCACTTCTAGTCAGTGTGTTGTGACACAATATTTGCAATCCCGGAGCAGACGGAAAACAAAATGCTTCCACCTGCCAATTTTATCCTTCTCTGTTTGGCAAACACGTTGTGCTATGATGTATAGAAAACAGTGGAATCAGGGCACTGCAAAGGCAAGGCTGCGAAGCGGCAGATGTCCGCTCGGAGGAACACGCTGATAGCTGGCAACTCCCTTAACCGTACCCTCAACGGACCCTTTGTGCCAAGGCCCGGAAAAGCACCGTGTGCGCTTTACGGATTTCACCCCAAGTTTCCCAGCGATCCGGCCTGGCTGCTGCTCGCGATTCCCTTGTCGGCCCGTGGCGGGGCGGGAAGGGAAGGGGAGCCGTGGYGGTAGCACGGCACCGAGCTCGCCTGCCCGCAGCGTGGATTTCTGGCCCTTCTGCGGTAGCTGCGTCTCAATCCGCTTTCAGTGTTACGCAGAGGCGTCTGGGCTGCAGCAGTTTTGTTGCGAACCTACGTCTGCTCCTCGGGACGCCTCGCTGAGGGGAGCGAAGCTGCGATTGGGCTCTGAGCTGGGTATTACTTGCCGCAGAAGTAATTTGTATTTCTGGAAAAGAAAGGAACGTGGCTGAAACGCGTTTGCTCATAAGCCGCGGTGCAGCTGCGGCCTCCCGGGTGCCCGGGCGCTGCGGGGCCTGCGGCGCTGCACCGGCTCTGCCCAACCGTCCCGTCTCGCGCGCGACACTGCCGGGCGGCGGCCGCTCCAGAAGCCTGTCCCAAGCCTCGGCCCCCAAACCCACCGGCATCGGCCTGCCCTCGGATCACCGCAGGGATCGGGCCGGGGAGGCAGAGCGCGTCGGCCCGAACGGCACCGCGGCAGCTGCTCGGAGGCGAGCGCGGGCCGGCGCC
>NW_020448641.1:5051126-5089292 GCF_003343035.1 Apteryx rowi
CAAATAAACTTTCTTAATATCTCTCTTCCTCTCCTTGCCTGCCCTACTTCTAGGGAGAGGTTACTTTGCAATTTCAGAGCATTCTGCGAATGGCTTTATTTCTCTTACCCCTCGCTGAAAAGCCAGTTACTGCTATTTGAGTTTTGCAGATTTGTGAAAGAGATTAATGGCTGATGAGCCTAATAGTCCCTTTTCCGCAGGAGGAGGTTTGCCTGAATATGAACTAAAGGACAGAGAATTTCGTGCAATCACRGGGCCACACAAGAAACTTCAGGAGGGCACATCTGTGAATTCCTCCTTTCGCCAAGAACGCTCCGGTAACAGGGTGACGTCCYTGCCTCGCTCACAGGCGAGCAGTCACTGAATGCAATTAGCAGTCGTTTTCAGACGGATACGAGGAGAGACGGAGGGAGGGGAGGGTGCGGGAGCAGACCGCAGAGGACCAGAATTACCAGGGAAATAGGGTAGAAGGTGCTGCGGGGACCCACGTTCCTTGTCCCCTGTCTTCAGAGGCCGAGCAAGACCCAGCTCACGTCATGACGACACAGCCGTTAGGCGTAAAAGGTCACACTCACAGCTTCTGCCTTGAATCCTGTCTGCGCAGGGGACCTTGAGACTAAGCGACAAGCGAGGAAGGCAAAAATTCAAGAAAGGGTGTTTCTGTATACTGGCACAGCGAGGTAACAGTCCTGGTACATGAAACCG
Source organism: Apteryx rowi (assembly GCF_003343035.1). Taxonomy (NCBI): domain Eukaryota; kingdom Metazoa; phylum Chordata; class Aves; order Apterygiformes; family Apterygidae; genus Apteryx; species Apteryx rowi. The sequence goes on from NW_020448641.1 coordinate 5,051,832, forward strand.
TGCGTATTGTGCTCACCGGCAAACAGAAAGCAAAAGCCCTGGAGCCCTGACACTGTGCCCTTCCACAGCTTGCTCCTCGTCACCCATCCGGGTGCTAGGTTCACCACGCCGGTGGCAGCACCCAGCAGGTCTTCTGAAAGTCCTCACGTGAAGTCACAATTTTGGAGGAGTCTTCCTAAAGTATCCCAGGAGTCTTACGGGGGACAAGCAGCAGGAGAAGGCCCCCAAAGCATCCTTTCTCTGCAAAGCCACTGCCTGGAACGATCCCCTCCCCAAGCGCCGTGTCACCTTGTCAGTACTTTGGTGAGAGGCTTCAATCCTCTATTGCGAATTCTGATTAATTCACCTCCTTTCCTCTCCCGGCAGAGGGCACAAACCAACACTGATGCTGCTTTGCAGGTTTCCACCAGGTTGCTTACACTGACCCCAGCTCAGCTGCCGGCCGCTCACAAGACCTTTCCCTGAGACTGCTCACAGTTTTCAGCGTGATTCTGCTTGCCTGTGTCACATGAGACTACTTTGTTTCTTCACAATTTCGTTGTAGTTCATGAAACTCTCGGAAATCACTCAGAAGTGCCTTGAACAAAAAATAGTACTGATGATCCTCCCCGAGCATACACGTTTACGAGTTTGCCATTCTGCTATCATTAAAAATAATCTGGAATCACTTTTGATACTTCTGGTCAATGAATTGAATAGAATGAGCTCAAAACACTACGGAAAGGCTGACCTTTCAGCAGGCCTTTYAGAAGGCCTTTCCAGGCAAAGCCTTGTGCAACCATACCGTCATGCCACGCAGGAACCAGGCCCCTGCCCTTCACCGGGAAAAGCCGACAGACAGCCGGTGCCCTCTCCCCTTTTGAAAATCCACCGTGCTGCCAGGGCACCTTGGCTCCAAGCCGACGGGGCCGTGCGCCGGCCGTCCCCGCGCGCAGGCACCGGCGTCGCCATCAYGGCTTACGGCCAGCTCTGCCCCGGGCTGGACTGGGACAGGTGACAGAAGGATCTCTGCTTCCTTTCCAAGATGTCACTAGGCCTTCGCTGGTGTAAACCACTTGACAACTGGCTGAAAACCATTATCGCCCTACTGCTGCTTAGCTGTAAGTAATACAGCTGCTCTGCACAGTCCTAACCTCCTTTCTGATTGCTCATTAGGGACCTGCAATACTCTTGGTTTATTCCAGTTAAACCTGGATTTAACTAACAGTAGTTATGTGCTCCATCACTTCTGCGTTATTAGACTGAATTGCTTCCTAAGGACMAAATCAGGCAAGGAGGCTGGCAGTTTCTGCGAGGCGTCGGACACCCTCTCTTCTCATCCATTTCACTTAAGCAACCGCTTTCGATGGAAATTGATGGCACGCTCAGGCTCGAAGGGTCCTGCACCACTCTCAGATTCAGCATGCAAAATCTTCATTTGCAGCAAACAATGCCACACGTGACTATTCCCTGCTTAATGCAAGCTAATGTCGTTGCGTGACCATCAAGGAATGAAGGCATAATAAAGGATCAATAATTACAATGATCTGGGTAATGGGTTTGAAATATTTAACCAGAGGCGACAATTAAGAAGGTTCTTTTAGATGTTGCAGACTTAAAGCCAACGGTCTTGAATCTGAGTCAAGTGTTTACCCTTAATGATTGCACAAGTTTCCCTAAATGACTCTGCCCTTCCTGCTCAGACTCAGCTACCTGCAGAGCCAGCGCAGAACCCGACTTTGGAAATTACAAGAAATTTCAATGAACTTCTCCTTTGCTTGCTTCTAGTCACTTCTAAAAAATCACCATTGATGCTATGATTTATAACTTAGCTTGCATGACAGCAAGCCATTAAAGGATTCTCAGGGAAATTTTGGATCGAGTGGACTTGAGTTTTATAAAGCGAACGTACAGGTCTGTTAACATTCCCCAGACAATGTGGACTGAAAGGTTGTTGGGGTTTCTTGGGTTTATTTTTCTGAATGCTATTCAGATTTTGGAAGTTAAGAGGTATGTTTGCTTGCTGCTGGCCTGAATTCCACTAGAGATAAAAGAAGCCAGCCAAGGTATTGTATACCATCGTGCATTAAGACAAACTCAGAGGTTTAAGGCCATCTGTATTTAAATCCAAGGACAGATGAGACATTTAAATTTTAGTAGCACTCAGTTATATACCTGACATAGAGAAATGGCTGCAATCCTTTTTATCAGGCTGGAGAATAGGCATTAAATGACAAAATATTAGTCAGGCCATAGATCCATGAAACCTATAAGTTCTGAAGCAGCTTCATTAAATCTGTTTTTTATCAGAGGGGAGAGAAGGGTCTGGTATGATGTTGCCAGTATTTGAGGCATTGGGCTTTTAGAGGATCACTGCCAGATACTTCATCCATCTGTCTATTTTCATATTTATTGTTTTACCAATCACTTTATTCATCCATCTGTTCATCTGTGTAAACCCATTTTTTTAAATTTTAATTTTTATTTATAGACTGACCTTAATAAACTCTCCTCAAGTACCGCGTGTTTATCACTGTCATGGATGAAAACGTTATTAATGACAGGAGGGTTTAACAGTGAAGACGACTGCCCTTTAAATTCCTTTTCAGCTGACTGGGCCGCAGCAACTCAGCTGGGTGGAGGAGGCTCGATCGATAAGGTCGGAGTTCAGTCACTGTTCCCAGCTCTTCTATCATCCCCATCATTGCTAGCTAACGATGCCTGCAGGTGGACYGGGGCAGTTTTCTGCGTTTATGAATTGCCTCGCTCCATAGCAAAGACTCTTCGGCCCTGTAGGAAAATCTGTGGGTAGCTCTGGATATTTATTTTGAAATGTATACAAGGGAAGACATGGAAGTCAATAAAAGAAAAGAAGCCCAATGTATTTATAGTAAATATTGTTGGCTTGTAGTGCAGCGCTGGCATAATCTGGGACAAACCTGGCTATCATGGGTTTCAGCTGTTCCAACGAAATTCTGATTAAATATAAATAAGGGATTCTCCGGTGGCTAAATGCATTCCACATAACACAATGAGAGCTAAGTCCATTTTCAGCACCTGGTCACTAGCATTGCACCTTTCGATTTGACTGCTTGAAGTAAACTGCCCTAATTGTCAGGAATCTAAGACTGACGACTACAGCGTCGCATGGGCCTATGCATCTGCCTGCAACAACCAGTTTGGGGATGCCTACACCCGCTTTGGACCGCAACAGAGAGATTTCTTTTCGCAGGTGCTAACTCACAATCCAGTTCAGAAAATTACATTTATTACTACTCATAATGCCCTTCTTTAATTGCCAACAGCAATACAGATGATTGTTACATTGAAAATATAAAGCGGTAAGAGTATCTCGCAGTACCTCAAAATTATGCACTTATGGATTTAGTCTATTGCAAATTTACGATACATAATAGTCATGAGGTGGCTATAAATGCTTTATGGGTTCACTTAGTTGACATAAGGTCTAACCTTGCTTGAAAAATACATTTTTATTCTGCTGACTTAAAGCAGGTTTGACAAATACTCTCCAGGATAACTCAGCCCTCGCTTTTTATCCTTGGCTGGCCTAGGTGCTGTTTGTGGCAGAGTTTTGTCATTAAAGATGTGGCTGCAAGGACGGGGACATTCCCCTCACGGCTTCGTTTAATCTCCTGCATCATTAGGACCCTTGGATTCCTGCCTTGGATTTTATTTTGACATCAGAGGTGTAAATCACGTCATAAACATATTTAAACTAATGTTGTTGAAAATCTGTAATTCTGACAGCAAAATGAGCAACAAAAGTGCATATAATATTTTGTGACATGTAATTTTAACTTCATCCAGTCTCTTTGCTTTTGAGACATTGTTACCTGCAGGATAAGGCAATAAAATAAGGATGTACAAGAATGTGTCAAATGTAGGGCTTCCCTAAATTACACTCTGAGGCACAGATTAATACATTTAATACATTCCAGTCATGAGTGAAGTACTTATAGCAGAACAACTGCTCCTTCAGTGATATCATTCACTGGAATGAACTACAGCTAACAGTGACAAGCTGGAAAAATGCCCCCACTTTTCAAACTGTACAAATGGCATTTGGACACAGTAACTCAAAACTGGACACTTCATTTCAAGTTTAAAGCTAGTGGTCCAGTCAAAAGCTATTACTCCATCTTCTTTATTTGTAGTCCATGCTTTTGTGCTCTTTAAGAATCAAATAAATACTGGTGTAATGGTTAGCAACTGCCAGTTCAACGAAAAATACTGCTAAATTCGCCAATAAGTCTTTTTTCTACACACACAAATTTATGACATAAGAACTGAACCCATTCCTGTTACAATGTCTGGATAGTTTTTTAATGTAGAGGGAGACTCACTTTAGTGATAAGAGCTTAAACCTGAACTCCTTTTTCCTTCTTTCTGTATCATACATCTAGTTTGGGGAAGAGCGTGAAATAAACGATCAATGCATGTAAGTGAAGGTGTACTGAGCTGACCCGTTCTCAGCTTCATGAATCAGCCAGAGACAAGTTATTTCTGTAGCCGAACAGCCTCTTGCACCAACTATTCTTTTCCTTTTGCATCTGTATTGAGTGAAATACAACTAATTAACATCTAATGCAAGATCTGCCCCCTCCTCAGTGTAAGAATTTAAGTTTAACCAAGAAAGGAGGAGGAGACTGAGCCTGCTACAAGCTCATCAGACACCTCCTCCCTGTCACTTCTGTACTGAAAGACTACTCTTCCCAGCCCTCTTCCATCCACTCTTGCACATCCCTCTCCCTCCAAGGGACATCCTGAAGCTCCTCTTCTACCTGCCACCAGCTATATAATATTTAGATCCCAGTTTGGGGTCATCACAAACACCCTGCTATCATTGGTACCAGTGCAGTGTGAGGCTTCAGTGCCACCTTTGGACTGAGCAGCACTTTGTGCAGAAACAGGAGATCGCCCAGAGGATCGGGCTGCTTGCTTTTCACTCCTCGCGGCATCCCGTGCAGACCCTGAGACCTGAGTCCGAAGGTTCCTGCTTTGATCCGCCTGTACCAAATCACTGATGCTGACCAATACCAAGCCTGAGCTCCTCTGCAGCAATCAACATATGCAGCATGCTTTTGGAGACATCTCTCCTAAATCCCTGTACAATTACTATGTTAGGAGCTGTGAGGGTGTCTGTGAATTAATGTTTATCCCAAACAATGTCTATGCTAAAAACTGCATTATTAGGTGCCACATCAATATGCTTGGAAGAATACTTATGAATATGGGGGTCGCTATATTATTAAGACGTCATTTTAACTTGGAAGTGGTAACGCTAGTACTTGCGCTAATCTTCTTAAATTGGCTGTTTGGAGACTTAAGCAGAGATGGCATGATGAAGAGCTAAATATTCATGCTCTTAGAGTGCCACGTCTTCTCTCCTGCCTGCCTTTTCGCAGTGGCTGCATTAAACGCTACAGCAAAGCAAGAGCCTAACACCCACTGCAGGGAACGACGGATTAATTTCTAAAAGATAAAAAAACCTCACAGCCTAGCACTTCTTCAGAAAAATACACAGATACCTTTCCCCAAATACATGAGGTTACTTTCATCTTGACACTTATTTTGGGAAAGATGAGGAACTAAAACTCAAGTAGCTCTGGATTTTAAAAAGATACTGCTTTTGTTCTCCAGCTTCTATAACCAGCGATTATAATGCTGCTCCTTTTTGGCACTCTCATCTGTAGCCAGAAGACTAAAGAATATGGAGCTGTCCTTAGGTTTCCTTCTCACCAGTGCAAGCTCTGCAACATCTCATCAGCAGCAGAGCCGTCATATCTGAAAGACTGAAGAAAAAGCGTTTGGAAAGAGGGAATTTTCATTTCCACAGCAAAGACTTAAATGTTCTTTTATTCAGTTTCTTAATGATACTGACACTCAGATGAACAAGGTTTTTATGATGTTCTAAGTAATTTCATTTGGTGTCATAATTACACCTTGATTAGTTCTATCCACATGGAAAATGATGAGGCTTTTTTTTCTTTTTTAATCCGCAGGGTACATTTTGAAGATTTTGAAGTAACTGCAAGTAAAGCAAGTTGTGGAGAACAGTAATAGTCTGAAAACAAAGGACCTTTAGTGACAGAGAAGGCATAAATGGCAGATACAACGGGGTTGTCTCCCTGATCTCTGCACTGACATAATGAGAATGCAAAGACCCTGGACCCTACGGTGCGGAAAGATGCCGTAGGTTACTAATACACATACCTCTGCCCTCTCAGCGCTGGCACTGAATGCAACCTGCCCGTTACGATCCCTCCTTCTTGGAGAGGATCTCTTTGCCGTTTGCTGCGTGTTGAAGGGACATCAGCGCGTGGCAGCCCTGGTCCCGCAGCATTCAGCGAGACACAGGCCCTGCATGGCCTAACTCTCTTTTGAAAAGACAGGCTGCAAGACTTGGACTCCTGCAGGTTTTATAAAATCATCTGAAATTATTTTAATTCTTTTACCTTGGCCAACAACATGATTGATGTTTAGCTGGTATTTTTAAAAAGTTAAAAGTTTCATTTCTTAAGCATACAGACTTATAAACTGTTCTCTTAACTTCTGTGAAGCTACTAACACGGGCACACATGAACTGTCCTGTTGCGGCAGCTGAACGCGGGCAGGGTGAAAACCAGGAGCTCCCAGTGTTCTGGGGGGTTGGAAGCAGCAGGATCTGCAGTTACAGTACAGTTATGTCCTGCTCTGATCTATACCTGATGTTGGTACACAAGTGCACATAGACTAGGGGAAAGTTTCTTTCTACTCTTTTTCTACTCCAAAAGAAACAGCTCCCTATTAAAGTTAAAAAAGTCCTAGAACTTGGAAATTGTGCTATGCTTTATACTACACAGACTATTTTAATTAATTTCCAGTATACAGACATAAGTATTCTGGAACACATTACAGGCTGCTAAAAAGAACACAGTGTCATAACTCTTATGATGCTAAATAGCTGCTAAATAATATAGTTTCAGAACAATATGCTATTAAAGAGCTGATTCTTAAATATATGGAAATGACCAATATTAGCCCACAGAATTCCTTTCCCAATAGTTCAAGAGCTAAAAAGCCAATGGTGTTAACATTATTTTGATGTGATCACTTATTATAAAAATACAGGTCCCTCAACAGCTGCCTTGTAATCTGAATTAATCAAACGGATGGTGGTGGAGAAGCAAGTCAATACTCACGTATAAAAAGCCTGACTGAGGAGTATGCTTAGGAATCCGGCTGGCAATTATCAGGGAAACTATCAGGGTGAGTTCAGCCACCTGGATTCAGGAGCTGCAGCAGAACTTCGTAACTAAACTTCTCGGTAAGATAAACACTGCCTGGCTGATAATCCTCCCTGCTACCTAGTTGCTTGGGTCCTATCAAACAGCAGGTTTCTGCCCAGCAGGTTCACATCACACCGCTCCCATAGGATTTACTTTACCAGTGGACAGCATGGTGACTTTGCCAGCTGCCCAGTGGCCTCCACAACACCAAGGCGCGTTGCAAAGTGGCCCAAGAGAGCGGAGCAAGCCCCGACACTGGCCAGTGCAACACCCAGCAGTGCTAGGAGACAACTCATCCGTTATTCCTTATCCTCCAGGTGAGAGAGAGACTTTGTGTCCCCCTAAAGACGAGGCTTGGTGGGCCAGTGGAAGGGAAGGGACGTGGGCCACAGGTTTTTGCGACAGACCAGAGGGGCTAACAAGTGGCAGCGGGAAGCCACAGAGGTGCACAACTGCTCTACYGCAGAGGGACCTGGCTGGGCTCCCTCACAAAACGCAGCTGTAAGAACAGAAGGCACAAGAGCAGCTGAGGCTCCTCGCTGTGCCACTGGTGTTAGACACTATCACAGTGGCCAGCAGTTGGGGGAGATGTGTATCTGGCAGATTAGAACTGTGGAGGACCTATGTCCCAGGGAAAAATATTCTCCACTTAAAACAGCACYCAAAGCCACAGCAAAATGTCTTGCTCTCCCCTCCGCCTTCTCAAACCAACAGAAAATTCTGAAACATGCAGAATCCCAAATTTCCTATGATTTTTAAGAAGCTCAGTAAATACAGCAGTTTGGGTAAGGTTTCTAACTTTTACCTCTGTTTTGCCTGGATTTAAAACTCCTTTATGATTCTCCTCTAATTAGTTGTATTTCTTTTTAACCCTGTTTGCCAGTTTAATTGTAGCTCCTGTTTGTGATGTTCATTAAAAAACAGAATGTAAAAGATCCATTGAAATCCATAAATCTATGAAACTGATAGATAAAGCAGGAGATTTGATCTGATATTTTTGCCGTGGTTTGAAGAAGGGGAAAAAGCAACCAAGTAAGAGATGGGGTATTTCACTGGAAGCTCAATGTTTGGTTTTCTCATGATCATTCACCATCAATAGCTAGAAATGCTTCATCAGAGCAGATCTGTCATGCCAAGTGGCCAAATTGCCATTGCCACAGAAAGAAGTATGAGAAACGGTGCAGGCTGCAGCAGGTAGCCTGTTTCGTATGCAAGTTTACCCCGGTGCAGCTCCAGCAGTGTCGAATGCCCCAGCACTGGGGGAACCCGCCCTGGCTGAAAGCGTATACAACTTGCTCCTCGAAGTTTCTACATGGTCTTTAACCCCTAGAGATCTGAATGAGAACCAGAGGCCGCAGGACCTTACAGGATGAGTCCCAAGAAGGAAGACGACCTGTGGATGCAGCTTTACTTGGATCCTTACAAAAACTGGTCACAATGAATATCCATTTGAAAAACAGAATTGATATCTCTTTTCCTATCCCTCCCTGCCATTTTCATTTTAACTCTTGTGAAAGAGCTTCACAATCAGAAACCTATTACTGGCCACTGCACATCATTAATTTTAGAATCATTTATCTTGTGCTGCATCTTACAGTCGTGTGTTAACTTACACTAAATAATGTGGTCCTCCCAGTACAGGAAATATCACCTATTCCTCAAGCACAGCATTATAGACCAGAGTTATTCGCCCTAGGAGAGATCTAAACTAGACATTACAGGATAGTGTGGGAAGTAGAGCCAACATGCATAAACAGTTCATTAAAATACATCGCAGATCAGGAGGAGAGAAGTAATCCTTTGTGTAAAAGGACTGGGAGTGCAGACAACAGTCATGAAGCTTGGAGATTTCTCAGCAGTCTTACTCAAAAATAGATATATATAAAATAAATTTAAGTGCCAAGAGTACAAACCAACCCTACTAAAATGTAGTTCATTATTTATTTTAAAACTATGCAGAAGTCTCAATGTTCTCATCTCTTTGATAGGCTTCTGACAGCGCAAAGGTTTAGCACTGCCTGAGCACAGAGATGGTCCATGAACAGACTTCGCTGCTGCTTTACTGACAAGACTTTGGCCCTGGAGGACTTCACACGTGCTGCTGTGCATGGCCCACTCAGTCAGAGCTTTATGGTGACCGAGCGGACACCATTCAAGCCCCCCACCTCCAAAAAGCTCAAGACCAAACTAACTGAACCAAGGCCTGTGTAAGGGCCTATTACAAGTAAAGGGGGCTTTGGATCCTGCCTGGTAGAGGAGGCACCACTATTCCTTACCAGCTGCAGGACCAGTTCTTCTGTGACTACGCTTTGTTCTTGCGAGTACAGTCAGATTATTTGCTGCAGCAAGAGATCATGCAGGACTAGGGGCAGTCTCTACCACTCTACTGTTTCTGCTCACCAATTTTACTTAAAGATAACGTAGGCAAGGGTTTAAATCTGTCCACATCCAATCTTAATCTAACTTGTAAATACTATGAAGTAAGCTTTTTTTGTTTTGTTTTTTTGCTTTTGCCCAGGTAACTGGATTTTTTATGCATCCTGCACAGTGGGCCACAGCAAGGGACCCTGGATGTTATAAGCATACAAATAACAACCCCCCCCCCATGTTCTAATTACTATAATTAATTCCTTGTATTAGTAATACCAAAAACAATTCAGACAATATTGTCAGGATTTTATCAGTGGCCAAGTACCAATTCAAAATTTTTTTGGTGTCTGATGGATGTTCCATGGAATAACAGCTAAACATATTTCAAATTCTGATTTTGACTCAGTAGATCCCATTGACAAAACCATTTGTGTTTTAAGTATTAAGTGAAGTCACTTTCAGAGGAAGCAGTCTTCAAACATGTTGTTCTTGGAAAACCAGCACAACATTAGGAGACATGATATTCCTGCTGCAGTGCCTGTGCAGAATACATAGTGCAGAGTAAACTGACAAAATAATTGGATTATACGTGAACAATTCAGACTTTCAGTTACTGGGTGCTTTCTTGCTCCTGATTTTCACAGAAAGTCAGGTTTTTGTTCCTTGTTCCTTAAGTCCTTGTACTGCTTATTTACATATGAAAAGGTAAGTTTATAAAAGAGCTTTCCTATTTTACTACATCTAATAGTTAATAATTTAAATCTGTAGCCATTATCATCATATAGATTGACACAAATGGCATATGGATCATTCTGGGGATGAGGGTTAGTTTCTTTTAAGAGAGAATTGTTTTAGTTTTTGCAGGAAATTAATCAGGGGAATGGGCTTTGTGGAGCATGGAGCAAATCTAATCTGTCCTTTGTTCAAATTTGCCTTGCTCCAATTCCTAGCAATTGTAGACAACATGCTCTTTTGTTCAGGAGCCACTTGTTACATGCATAATTAGAGACTGCAGTAGCTGTGTTTAAAGAAAAACTGTTTTCCAATGTAATGTGTGATCTTGATAATAGTATTTTCATCAAAGGTAGCAATTACATTCATTAAGCTGGGACTGGCAAGGCAGCAAGGAAATTAAGTGGAAGGTGAATAAAAAGCTCCCCATTTCTTTTTAAAATCTCTGTCTCTTTATAACTTGAAATGCACCATGTTGAGCTGTAACTGGAAAATACATACTGAATATAAAAAAAAGAAAGAAAGAAAAAAATAAAGTCCTCCTTAACCTTTCTGAATAATGATCCAGAAGATATCCTAGGGACACCTACTATAGATGCACTTTTCAAATTAAAGGGCTTTATTCTACATTAATTTCTTATGCAAGTTTTAAACGAGCTCAACATATGATTCAGGTCTTTAAAGGCTCCAGGGCTCTCTAGGATTAATTCACTGTTCTTTTCACACATAAATTAATTGTTTTGTGTTCTCAAAAACAGCAAACAGCACATAAATCAACCAGTTCAGAAAAGACACAAGGCTGGTATCTTTTGCAAATCACTGAAGTTCGCTATTTACACTTCATTATTATAATGTAACTTTTAAAGGCAAAGCTGTAAAAGTAGGACATATGTTATTAATTCTAAATGGATTTCTTGAACGCATAACTTGTTTTAGCAGTTTGATTCCTTGAAAGACAAAAGTTGTGGAGCACTGAAAAGCCATTCTTCCAGCACTCTAATTATATTTTTTCCAGTTAGTAATTCAATTACACATCGCTAATGTATTTGCAAACATTCCTGCATAAAAATAGCTTTTTTTTTTTTGTCTTACGTCTTGCAAGAATGAGGTTTGCAGATGGAAGACCATGAAAACCTGAGCGCTGGAGCCACAGGAGGGCCGTGCCCAGCGCCAGGCGCACCGCGCGCCGGCCCGGGGATGCCTCCTTCGCCGGGCGCTGCCGGGGCCCGGCAGGCCCGTCCCAGGCTCTCCCGCTGAGCGCTCCCGCGCCTCTCGGGTTTTGACTCTGACACCCAACACCCTTTTTTCTGCACTCTACTGCATKCCCAGAAGCTTGGGGGGGTGTTGCGCGTAGTTACGTGTAGATGGAAGGCACCACGGCCAAGGCCGTTACCTGCACCACGGTTAACGAGCGGGAGGAAGGCGCACCTAAATTCAGAGCCCGAGAGGGGCCGAGGCCTTTGCGCCTTTGCCCGGTGCCAGCAAAGCCAGGGCCACAGGCACCTGCCCTCCTTGCAGGGTGGCGAAGTCACTGCCTCAGAGTGGGGCAGAGCCCTCCTCACGCGCAGGTGAAATACTGCACTTCAGGATCTCAGCAAGCGTCAAAGGAAGCCGAGCAACGCTTACAGCCAGTGGGACGAGTCTAATGCTCACAAGCGCTTAAAGCGGAACAGGTCCCGAGGAGCTGAGCGCGGCAGGGACCGTGCTCCCTTCTGATCGAGGATGTCTCAGCGCACTCGCATCTCGAGTCAGAGGAGAACCACGCCAGAACCTGGCTATGCCTAACTCCAAAAATAACCCGCTTCCCCCTCTGCCCTTCCCAGAAATAGAATATGAAACCACAGCATCTTGGCCAAATTGGAAGTTGCATAGTTCTTCTGCGAAGCATTTCCTTCAGTTAGGAATGATTTAATTATTCCTCACTTCCTCTTCTAGAAATCATTCCTGGATAATGATGTTAGCATACAGCAGATATGTTTCAGTCAAGAAATGGATGCAATTCAGTGCCAGAAGGCTTTTACAGTTAAAACAAAACAAAACAAAAAACCCCCCTTCTATTTAGAAGTAACAGTATAAAAAATGTTGGCTATTAAATTACAATAGTTTGAAATACCAGATCATTTGATGTTACCAGATAATCGGGTGCTTTGTCAGTGCCCTGAAGAACTGGAGGACAACCACAATATTCTTGTGGCCCAGATTCTTACACAAGGGTAACAAAGCACATTTTAAATAATTATTAAATAATGACAAGCTATATTACCTCCAGAGAATTGTTCATCTCTGCAAATTGAATCACTGAAGTCAAAGCACAGTGAAACTAAAATGCTTCCAGTATAAAATGGAGTACCTACTATTGCATCTTACTTTGGACCTTGGAAATTGTAAATTCTGAATGATAGTCAAATATATTTTATGACAAACAGTTTGCCTAATCTAGCTTTTATTATGCAAGCAACAAGTAAAATAATCTGGTATATGAATCAATCATTGACATTGGCTGAATTAAACTGTGAGAATTATTTTCTTTTAAAGCTTATCTGGACAAACAAAGAAAAACAAAGTAATTTGGAATTTAAGGAGTGGACATAACATAGTTTGTGTTTGATAAAAATCACATAATGGAACATAAGGATTTTTTTCTCTGAACATGGGGAAAACAAGAATATGAACATAAATACAAGCCTTCATATCTGATAACCATCTTCTAGTACATAATAGGGAATCATAAAACATTTTCAAAGTTCAAAAAGTACCTGAGATGAAAAAGTGATTTGCTTCAATTCTTACTGGAACAATTGGAGAAAATGCTGCTTTTGGTGCGTAAACATCTTCCATCTCAGGAACAGAATGTCTAACGTTTTCCTTCCTAAAACAAACAGCATCAGCTTTTCTACCAGAAAGCATTTGTTGGGTATCACATACATATTCAACAGCTGAATTAACAAGTTCTATGGAGCTTTTCAGTATTTAATTAGATTTCCAGAACCTTAACTTTAATTTCTGAGTTGTTCCAATTCTTTTCTTGTCAGTTTGACAGAGATAAGACAAAGTTTCTGTATTAAATGCAACACAAAAGCAGTAGAACCTTTACATCATTTTAAAGTTAGCTTTTTCACCTTAGCCTGCCCTGTCTTGGATGTAGGATATTGTGATTTCATAAACAAAGTTCCTTCAACTAATATTTTTAGCACAAATAACCTGTGCAACTTTTAGCACTCTTAAGCTTTCACACTCTGCTTTTCTCCCCTCTGTCCCTACAGGGGAAAAAAAATGTCCTGAGGAACCTAGCTCATGTCTTTTTAAAATGTAACATCTTCATGTCTTTGGGTTTCTAAAATCTGACAGACACGATAACAAAAGTAAAACAGAATGATTGCTCTGGTTACACTGGAAAAAAAAAATCAACACTTTGCATTTAATTCACATCTTTAGGAAAGGTTCAGCGAATAGCAAAATCTTGCAGTATGCTCTGGAAAACAATTCAAGCCAGAACTATCTGAGAAGCTTGCAGCAAACTTAACCTGAAGAAAATGATGATCTGCAGATTATTCAGTTGATCTGCTGGGTCATTCATTCATTATTCAAAAATCCTTAGCTGAGCCTTCATATGAAAAGGCAGGAGACAACCTCTCAACCAGAAAAACAGCGGCTCTGGATGTGTGCATCAGAGCTCCTTGTTTCCTATGAAGCAGAGACTCAGCCAGAGTTCTGCAGGCTTCAAACTGCAAACTTTTTCAAAACCCAAACAACCAAACTTATTTGGCCCAGAGACATGGGATACAAACCAAACATGAATTGATCATATTGCAGCTCAGCTCTTCCCTCTGTCCTATTTACATCAGGAAAAAAAGTTGTACTGTAGCTGGAAAAATTTAAGATATTTCTTGATCTGCCAACTTGCATTTGGCCCTAAAAAACCATTTCAGCTCTTTACACCAATGAGCGCTTTCCCATTATGACCCTCTAGACATCTTACAGATGAAGCTAAGCTAATTTTAAGTCCTGCTAATATCTGCAAGTTGACATTTCTTTTTTGTTAAACATATCAAAAGCAGTCCAGCCCTGCCTTATCTGTTGATTTATAACAGATGTTTTTAAAACTGTCAAAGTGTGACAATGGTTTGTGTCACATTTCAAGCAGATTATAAGCAGACCTTCAGTTCTGCTGGCTAGAGCAGAATTCACTTTTCAGTCCATATATGCTAATTTCCTGGTCAGGCAACCCACAAATAAACAAGCTAGCAATGTGGAAGTTAAGAATTTATTGCTGTATTTTAGGCTTTCCTGTTGCTCCTAGGATTTTTTCCTTCGCAGCACCATGCAAGATAGTAGTTACAACTTGTAATAGATTTCTTTTCTCCAGATATCCCTACAAAATTTTTCATGAACTTATTTGTCCAGATGTTCAAAAATCCTCATTGTATACATTTGATAATGAGTTCTTCTGAAACCCCTGGTTACTTGGCTATTGAGATACTGTTTGCTGTTTGGGAAGAGGGCTTGTTTTTACTCAGGGTATTTAGGGAAGTCACTGTGATTTCTTTATGTGCATAGTCCTCTAGTATTAGTATCAATGTAGCTAATAAGACACTTAGAGGAAGAASAGTTTCAGAAAGATGTAAATCCATATGATCCTGAAAAAAGAGAATAATATATAAGAATGCTATTGCTGCCCATTGAGACTTTACATCTTTATTTTTATTTAAAAATACTTTGTAAGATTTTTTTTTAACTAGAAAAAAATATAATATTGCATATCGCACATTCTTTAGGACTTTAACATACCAATGATCAGTCAACGTTTGAACATTCTGATTTATGAAATATGCTATTAGGAAAAACACTGGCTAGTTCTATAACATAATGTGTTACAGAGATATTACACATGAATAGAATATTTTTAGAAGATAATCAATGCCAAGATTTCAAAGCAGCTTAATAATGTCTCTAGTATCAGATGAGAAACCACCCTCAAAGCTGCTAAGCTGGACTTTGTTAATTATAGTGACTGATTTTAAAACTGGCATATTTTTGTAATTCTTATTTGTTAGCCTAGTACTTTGGATTAACTATGTATTGATGTTTGACTGTGTGCAGTTTCAAAACGGACTCAGAAAGAACGGCTGGAAGCAAACCAAGAACGTACTTGCTCATCCTGCGCGTACAGCTGACCACGTTACTTAGCTCTAGGCAGCCAAGTGCAGGACAGTTAAGACTTCCAGCCATTCCGCTTCGCCTAGATCTAGAGTTACATCTCAGGTGGGGGGACAACTCTTTGGAAAACACTCTGCAACTACAGTATTTCAAAACAACGAGTTACAAATCATGTGAGACTCCTCTGGGAATCATAAAATACATATTCATCTTCCCTTCAACTCTCATTTGATCTGTGCCTCCTCCAATAGTTTGTATAGAGATAACAACAGGTAAGTATTTATGAAGTATTTCTGGTAGCTGTTAACCACTTCCATGTAACTCTCCTATAAGATTTATCACATTGGTGCAGTGAATACATTCTGGGGTGAAGGAGAAATGTTTCTTCAGTTCTCATGCATTCAATCAACAAGCTCAAAGTCAGACAGCTTCTTTAAAAGCAGACTGCATTTCAAACCAGACTGCATTTCAAATCTAGGTTCTCTTGGTATGAAGAACTTGAAATGGGTCTCTCACCAAAAGATTTCCAAATGGAAATGTAATTATACGTTAATTGGAAAAGTCTTTAAATAGTAAAAGGCTCACAAAGAGCAAATCTTTCTACAAATCTCTGGAAAATAGATGGAAAAATGTAAAACTTTGTTCTCCTATGAACCTTCTAATTTAGCACATCAGCAGCTCCTCTCCCTTTCAAAGGAAGAATAGGTCCCTATAGTACTTTCTTAAGTACTTCCTCTATTCTAGTGTAGTACTCAAATAATAATGCTCTCAACTTAATTAGATCATTCCACCATCTAATGAAAATGACTCATTAAATGTTTTTCATCATATCCAACTAATTTATATTTTTCTTAATTTCATCCTACTGTTCTTTTGCTCTACCCGTTGGACAACATAAAATTCTCTCCAGTTACTTGAAATGCACCAAATCATGTATCTGAGTTATTTTTCAGTATTGATGACTGCAATGGTGACCACAAGGTCAACTCAAAGCTCCCTCAATATTCTTGTCTAAGCTGAAAACTTCGTATCGATATCTTTAAATAGCTTATATGCTTTATGTTTCACATAAGACTTTTCTAACATAATCTTGATATGGAAAGAAAAGAACAACAGCACAGAAAACATCAGATAAAATGCTGTATTTGAGTATTTTCCATGCAGTAATTAAACCCTTCTGTGCAAATCTGCCTCAGAGCTTCATCATGAACCAGAACAGTACTAAAAAAACAAAAACAAACAAACAACCCCCCCCCACGTTCTGTTCATTCTGTCCCATCTGAGAAAAAAAGCACAAAATCTGGGACATGATTTAAAATGACAGATTATTAGAGAACCTTCAGCTGATACACAGTACAAGCATTGTATTTAGCCAAATACCAAATTCAGGCACTTTCTGAATACATATCTTTTTTTCTAACCAGAAAAGCCCAGATGTAACATTCTATTACTGAAGATGTTCCAGTGCAGTAGATCAGGTTGACTGGGTTGACTGAGGCATAAAAAGGGAAAACTCACTAACATAAATATGGTGTATACATACAGTAGATTTAAGCCCTACCCTCATCACCGAAAGCTTCACATCATTCACAATACCACCTCTGCACAATACCACCTACAATCACTGGCGTAGCAACCACCATGAGCGGTCCTAAGCCCAACAGTGCCAAATGTAGAAGTGTGATTTATGACAATCCATGATGCTTTTCCCAACCTGAACTGGGGGTGCCGGCAGTTCTTAATAGCTCTTACACAAATGCACAGCTCACTTTATTACTAAACCAATGTCTGCATTACTGTGGCGGTGGAATTGAATTTAGGCAGATTAAGCAAGCCAACCCTTCCCAGAGTCAGCCAGTGACCAGAACAGCTAATGCTAGACAGTGGGACATACCCTTTTAAAACAGCAATGGAGTCTTGCAAGAAACTCAGTGGTTACAATTCATACATGCATATTTCTCCACAGAACTTTGTAGACAAACACCAAACAAAATGCATACACTTCTTGCAGAAGGTATTGTGCACTTACAGAACACAGCATCTGTAACCAAGAGACACAAAACATCTACAGCTATAAAATTAATCAAAGGATTGGCCTTGCTTTTCTAAGATGAACTGTTGATTAGCTGACAAGACTATTCAGGTGGTCTCCTGGAGCACAGTATGCAAGTTATGATTGCAGAAAATCACACTATTTTGATTTGTCCTGATTATTTTTTAAAAATACATTCCTGACAGTTCTACACAGAGACAGCCCTTTTACATAATCCTGGACAGCCAGCTTTTAGCAGTCCTTCAGAGAGCCCAGCATTTTTCTCCATAAAAATTGATCCACAACAGGTTTGCTTTTAGCACTGTGTTAATTCCGGTAAGTATTGTCACTTACTTCCTAGACTCATGCAGAACTCCAGAAGCCAGGCTAAGATAGTATCTCAAACTAGGAGGCCTATTAAACAGTATGAATCAAAAACCTGATCTCTATTGACACTCATGTTAGCAAAGCAGGCTAAAATGTAGCTAAGGACTGCCTCTCACATTAGCACAACTCACCATATTCCTCAATATAACAAACATTTTGTAGCTTGGTTGTGCTTATTTTAGACTCATAGGTAGAGTATGTTGAGTAGAATAAYGGTAGTTAGCTGTTGCAGTGAATGTAGTCTTCATTCTAGTTTAACAATATTCTCAGCAGTTGGGTTCAGCTGAAAGAAAGCCTGCAAGCAACCTAAAATGCATTTTTAATAATATAGCTAGAAGAAACCTTCAGAAATCATCTAGTCTACCCTCCCACTCCTGTATTTTTGAAAATCTCAAAGTTATTGATCAAACAAATACAGAAGGTGCTTGTTTCTTTGGCATAAGGATAATTACAACATTAATCCTTTGCCTATCAACAGGCAAAGTGTGAGTGGGGGGAGAGTCATTCACTAAAGTAGTTATTTCCCTTTGAGGCTGAGAGCAAGTTAGAAAACAATTTACAACTTTAATGGTGCTGTCCCTCCTTGCTTGTTTCTTTGCAGAATACCACGCACTGCAGTCTGCTTGTTTCACCCAACACACATCATACTTGTTAAATCTCATTTTCCCTAGCTTAACTAGGAAATCTTTTGGGAGCTTCAGACTAACAGTCTAAGCCCCATTCAAAGTGAAGCATCAGCAACTAGCAAGCTTTAAAAATGAGATTCTTCTAAATTGGCCTAAAAACAACTCTTCTCTCCCCAAAACACTTGAACAAATTCTCTTTATCAGCGATAATTTTTCAGATACTAAGTTTTCAGTCTCTTGATTCTTAGTTTATTAGTTCTCCAACACTGAGGAGACTTCTTTGGTAAACAAAATACTTCTGAAGTAAACAGAGAGGGACAAAAAGCAAATACTCCAGGAAAAAATATTTTTATTTATGTGTGTGTATACACACACACACATATATAAAATTCTCCTTTTTCTCCTCAAAAGGGGAAAAGATATCTCAAATGGAGAAACACTTTGCTCTCTTTGTAGAGAACTACTGACTTCCATGAGAGAGTTTTCTTGGCTGCAAATTAACTAACTCTCAGGAAAGCTCTGAGGATCAAAGTATGTAAAATGCATTGATCATGGAAAAGCTACTGTGAAGTGGTATTACAGAATTCCTATTACCTACCTTATATCTTTGTCTTTTTGCAAAACTACTAGGTCTTTTTTAACCCCATTTCACAAAGATTTCAACTCAACCTTTTATAAAAGGAGAACTGTAAATAGCCCCTTAGATTAAAACCCTCAACAGCTGAAGGCGGCTGGAAAAGGAGGTAGATATTATCTACCATTCACTACTACAAATTGGGGCTGGAAGGGCTTAATTACCAAGATATACTTAAGAATATACTAAGGGCTGCTATAAAAATTACTCCAATTACAGCAACTCCATAGGAATCGCTCAGCCAGGGAGAGAGGAAACCATCACTTCTATTTCCACACACCTCTCCTGTGCCCTATGCTAATACAGGGCATCAAGAACAAACAGCAGCTCTACCCTATGCAACAATTCCGCTACACTTGGAGAATCTTTTTTTCTCCCAGGCAGCTTAACACATCCTTTTGCATCAGGCAAAAATTTGCTGCTTTTGTTTTTACTCTGAAATCTCAAAATTGAGATACACTGTATAATCTAAACTAATTAACTGATTTAAATCAATGTACTATATTAGAAGGTTCTCAGGCAGAAAGATCTACAATTACACATTTTTAGCATGATTTGGAATTGAATATTGAATTCATGATTTCACATGAATTACTCTCTCTCATGAAATGGGAATTCATGGTTTTCCTTATGATTTCATCTATGACAATGTATTTTTGTTTTATGTCCTTTATGATTTTATCATTACAGATAAATGTACAATTCATGATTAATGTTCAGTGGAATAATTTCTGTAACAGTCAAGAAGTCCTTATGGTTTCAGTACTCCTGTGCTAAGCTTTTTGCAATGGTGCTCAACTGGATATTTGAAGTTCCTTCATATATTGTACCTGAAATCAGAAGAATACAAATTAGAAGAATATAAAACTGCAGTGAATATATGAAGACAGATCAAGTTCTTGTTCTAACAGTCCAATTAGAACACTTACAAATATGAAGATTCAGTGAGCAAGTTTTGGGAGCAGAATTAATATTTACATAAATGCTAATATTTTATTGTCTACAACAATGAAAATCCTTTTCTGCTGGTAAAATTTAACAGCAAGAAATTTTCCTGAAAACCAATTCCTAGATAACCAACAAAAATTAAGTATTTACAAATGATAACAGCAATAAAAGTTAAAGGATAATACTGCYGGAAGTGTCAAGTGATTGGGTCTAGGACTTAGACATGTAAATGAGGAAAATCTTGAAAATAAGACTCCACATAGATACCTTCTTTAGCTGAAAGAGCTGAATTTTCAATTTTTTCAGTGAAACAAGACAAAATGTGCACCTGTCTATTATGTATATCTAATCAAACATTTTAGCTAGGCCTTATACCTAAAGCTTTATCTCCATATATCTGAAGGTTTAAATCAGTGCTGATTACAGGAGAAAAATATCTTTAAATAATAATAAAAAAACAGCCAGTCATTCATGCCCAAACTTGAGTAATACTAATGCTGCAAGAAATATTCAGTAAAAAACTGTCACTCACCTATCTTGCAATCACGATAATATTTTTCAATTGGATAATCTTTTGTGAATCCAACTCCACCCATCCATTCAATACATTTACTAGTTGTCAGTGTTGCAACCTATGAAAAATGAGTTTCACAATTAAAGTACCAGCATTTAACTTCACACAGGTGGTAGTAGATTTTATTCTTCACAGCTATTTAAAACAAAAACAAAATAGTAATTGAAGTAGTAACTAGAAAAAGTGGAATAATGAAGGACTGATATTTTTGTATTTATCTTAGGCAAGTTATTTTAGAACACAAATAATATGCTTATAAATCATATACAAACAAGAATCATTCCCATGTCACTCACCTGCAGACACGCAGAATTCCCTGTTATTGCAGTAGTTCATATTCTACACTAACCATGAAAAAGAGTAGCAGCAGTATTCAAAACAGCAATTGGAATGAGGCAGAAGTGATCCCATACACACCTGGTTTTGAATCATATTAAGACTTGCCTTGTGACCAGAAGAATTGACATGATCACAAGAACAGTCCCATCCAGGCCACTGCCCTAACCACAAAGAGAATTCTGAGAGAATGTAATCTCTGTGAATGAGAAAATACTAATTCACTTTCTCTTTTAATACTGTTTGGTTTTTCAAAATTTTATTTAGRGGCTTGAGCAGTTTATTCTTCAGTGGCCTGCTTTACGTTTCTCACTCTCAGTTCGATACGGAACAAGATAAAAGCACATCCACAGAYCTCACAGCAAAACTTGAATATAAACCCACTCATTCTGTAACAGAAGCAACTTTTAAACAGCAGTGAAATAAATTCACTGAACGAAGAAACTTTTAAGTTACCTCAGCAGCATAGTATTTGGCCATGCTTGCCTCCTTTATGAATGGCCTTCCTGTTTCTGCAAGCCGAGCCGCATTGTAGGTCAACAACCTTGCAGCTTCCAATTGCGTGGCCACGTGAGCTATCTGATGTTGCATCCCCTGTAATAAGCAGGCCACAAGTCAGACAGAACTAATGCCTAGCATTTAATTGGAATTTCTAGCAAGAGTCATTGCTTTCAAAGGAACACACCTATACTCTAAAATAACATAAAGTTCCAGATGGACTAGTAAATCCATATGCCTCTGCATCTATATCATAGCTGGGGAAAAACTGAGCCAAAGTCCTTTTTAGGAACTGCACTCTCATGTTCTCCTTCCCTCTTCTTGTATTCAGGAGTATTGCGGAACTTCTTGCCTGACTGGCTAGATAAGAGGGTGCAACATGAACCTAATTGCCCTCATGAACATCAAGGAAAACTTCAGCCAAATTGGTTTGTTTATTTTGCAGCTATCTATTGAGAACATTCTTATGTTAAGAAGTCTAGTTCCCTGATGAAGCTTAATAGAAAAAGACTCAAGAAAAAGCTCCCCTTGAAGAAAGGGGGAACTAGCAAGGTGACAACTATTTCTTCCCTGGTCCCATAACCATGAGAGAAGAGTTAGGAGTGGCACAGAAGTATAGAGGACATGACTGATGAATGGGCTCACAGGGAAGGAAAGAGGTGATGGAGCTCACCTCTGAATGGTAGGTATTATAGAAGAATAGGTTTATTTAAAAAGACCCAAACATTAAGATGACTGAAAATGAACATTTAGAGGTCTAACTTGCTCCTAAATACAATGAAATTTTTCATCCTACTAGAATTCACCCAACATTAACACTGCTCCCTAAAATTTGCAAAAATATATACACAGGTCAAAATAACAAAATTATTAGGCAATTATAAATTCCATTTCCCATTCAAAAGACGCAGTTCCAATCATTTCCTAGTTATCTGTGGATGCTTCCTAAAATTTGTATAAATTATGAGTAGTACTAATGTTCCTTCTCTTCAGCCAAGATGTAGGTTTCTTTTAACGAGAAAATTACTACAGTAATTACAATTATACATCTTCCTTATTAAACTATACATCATTTTTGCAACAAAGTCTTTTTCATTTTAAGATACAGATATTATCATGAAAACTAAATGTCTTTGTATAACACAGGAAATCTAATAATTCAGTTTTCCTCATCTTTTTATATTTTCTGGTATCTCCAGAAAAATGCCTTCCCCTACCTCATGAAAAGAGTATAAAAACTGAAACACATTCAACACACAGATTAAAAACAAAAGCAAAAGCAGGCCCATGTGTATTATTTTCAAACACAATTAATATATTATCAAGCAAAAGACTTGCATTAATTATGTTCTGAAGTTTTAAATGCTTTATATAGTACTTGCAGAAACCCACAGCACTGAATTTATATATTTTACATGACCAATAAATGTTGATCTGAAATTTTTTTTTGAACAATTCACAAATATCGAAAAGTAGAGACATGCCGTAAGATGGAGCACAAATTAAGCAAATCAGATTACTCATTGTACTGATTTCATACTGTGATAACTACTATTCTCTCACAGAAAACTTTCCATATATTCACCGACAAATACCTGAAAATCAAATATGCTTTTCCCAAACTGGACTCTCTCCTTTGTATATGGAATCGTATGGTCAAAACACCCCTGTGCCAATCCTAACATCTGTAGGAAACAAAGAACACATTCAGCAAAAAGTTAGTTATTTGAATGCACCCAATGGAGATAACAGTCGTTCTTCCGGTCAGAGAGTTTGCCTTTTTAAAAAGCCTTGTATTCAGGAGAAAAGTTAAGTTTTCTGCCTACCTAGAGATTACTAAAAAATACATAAAGCCAAAATATAATAAAAATTCTGTACAGAATCTCAGAGTTCTAACAATTACTAGATTTACTGAGGTAGGTCATAACCAAAATAATTGTCTGAGGACTGAAGCCTCTCCCATACTCCTGAAAGAAACCCTGTTATTAAAGGCAAGATATTTGTAAAAACACTGTCCATCTTTGAGAAAAAGTTATTGGTCAAATGTCATTTCTCAAGTATTAAATGTTTCTGGGAAAATTCCTAATTACTCTACACAGAAAAATGACTAAACTGAATACTATAGATCTACGTTACATTATTAAAAGACAGATAATTTGAAGGATTATTCAAAATTATTTTCACATTAAAAATATTTTCTCTTTTTATAGAAGACACCAGGCTGTCAGAATCAGTAATTTATTTCAGAAGTTAGAGAATCAGTATAGTGAAAGGAGATGTAGCATTAGCTCAAGCATTTTCTGGAAAAAAACCACCTTGACAGAACAATTTTAGAAGACCCATCGTCCTTCCGCACACTTTCTTCACTCTAAGGAAGACAGCAAAACGCGGCTGTTTATGAGGAACTGGAAGAACACAACAGTGAATTTTGCGCATGGCATCAACAGTAACTAAGAAGAAAACTGAATCTTCCTTAGTTGAGCTGGATCAAAGTCATTGACCAAGGAATAAAAAACTAGCTGTTGCAGTACTAGTACTCTGAACTCTGAGTCTCTGAACATGCTGTCTCAAGTATGCAACGTTAACAGAATTCATCTTTCCTAATACTCAGATCTTGAATGTCATAAGTAAAAAGCCATAATTTTTTTTTAATATCACTCCATAATCCACTATTAATGCTAACAAGAATTAATGCTTGCCTCAGGATGACTATATAATTATTTGAAAAGATCTTGGTTTTGTCTGTAAATATTTAAGTGCAATATATACTAATCTTGGAGGACATCACCTGGGAAAAATACATGCTAACATTTATAAAGAAACTAACTTACGTCTACCTAGTTCCTGATTTGTCAGCATAAACAAGCATTATGAAATCTGTGAAGCATGCTAGAAGTTTTACAACTTTGAAAATACCAAATTTTGAGAAGCATGTTCCATTCCAAAGACGACAGTAAAGAAAGGATGCTGCCTTTCATATAGCTTGGAATATAACACTGGTAGCAAATAAAATCAACTGATTTCATAACTACCTATCCATTTGGAGGCATTCTTTCTATCTAGTTTCTTCCTAAGAGAAACAAAAATAGAAAATTACATCAAGGTAAACATAAAACAAGGAAAGAACAAAAGGGAAATGAATGACATGAACTAAAAGAACAAGACAGTAAATAGTAAAATTGGAATCTCAAAACTTTTCCAAGTCATGACAGGATATGAGAGTGACAGTCTGCTATGTCATCAAGCAGCTTACATCAATTTACTTTTAACGATGTCCAATAGTATACAGTGTTTTTTTGTTTTGTTTTTTTTTTTATAGACTGACATTTTAAGCTGAAAGTCAATGGCCCCAAGGAGATAAAAGTGTGACTTTGACTGGACTCAGACACAGCTACTCCCTAATGATTTAAGGTTCTAGGAAAAAAAAACATGAAAGAAAGGAAAACAAATACATGGAAAATGAACATAAGAAAATAATATAGTACACTGCTAATTAGCTGTACTATCAGATTTGTTGCCTTCCTTCAGAAGGCACACGTAGAGATGAACTAAGTATATCAGCTTCGGCATCTCTAACATGACATACAGCTACTTTGCACTAGAACTACCTGAAACCGTTTTCAGAGATGCAATTATATTTTTAAGATGTTCATTATCTTTTAAACTATTACTCCTGCAAAACTAAGTTCAATACTACAGGGCTTTAGAACTGCTATTCTTGTTCGTTCAAGCACATTTCTCTTCATCTGAAGGTGCCAACAAAAGTAGTAACTAAAATATAACAACTACCTGACCTTAACTTTTAATTAGGTTATAAGTGTAACTTGGAGTAATTAGAGTAAAATACAGACCATGTATTTTACTGCCAGAGTATCTAGATTATTTATATCTCTGGGAACAATGGGGCCCATGGCTCCAGTTTTAAATGCCATATCAGACAAAGTTTAATCATAGATAATCTTTAAAAAGGATGGAAAAACCAATCCATTTAGCAGCATAGCATACTGCTGTGTGGAAAGCCTAAACTTCACGATGACCTGTTACTCCTGGGCTGTCTGCAGGCTCGGGAAAAAGATAAGGGAGAATAGTAGCACAGACAGATTACGCCCATTATAGCACATCATCATCCACAACAAAATAAAAATAAAGAGGAGACATTTACTCACTGCATTTACTTTTAGAGGTAAATTGAAAATATGAAAATTTGCCATAAACTATTTTATCACATGGCTGAATCCAGCTTCCTGAAACCAACTGCAGTTTGAGATCCAAACGTAGTTTACACCAAAATACAGCATTTTTAAATAACTCAAAGGTCTGTAAATACTTTTTCCAAAGATGCCATAATGTACAATTTTCAAACACAACAATGAACTAGAAAACTTTTGGTATAAAAATTCATATTTATTTTGTGACTTTAAAATAATTTATTGGGTATAAGATCACATTTGACAATCCCACATAATTATGGTTAGAAGCATTACTATGCTTCTCAGTACGTTATATTTTCCAAAGAGTTAGTTTCCTAGATCATAATGGAAGATAAGAACGTTGATATACTTCAGTAGCAATAGTTAACCAAAGACAAATAATTGCCATTTAATGTTTCTTAAATCTACTGCTCATGTCACTGAAAGAACTTTGCTATTTACAGTTGTTTCAGTACTTTGCCATAACTTAGAAACAGGAATAGTGACATCTAGTGGCAATATAATTTTTCATGAAGTATTTTCTAAATATCTACTCTTAGCAAACACTTTCAATACTTTGTAGGTTTCAGCCCAAATTCAAAATCATAGAATGATTGCATTTAGTATTAAACAATGTTACCCACCTGTGCAGCAATACCTATTCTGCCGCCGTTTAGCATTCCAATCGCATACTTATAGCCTTGTCCAACCTGTCCCAGGACATTGGTCTCAGGAACCTACAGAATAAAACCACTTGGTTATTCCTATTCTATTCAGCTTTGCAACTGCTAGCAGGTTTCACAGATGAATCACATGTTCCTCATAAGTGAAGGCATAAAATATAAAACAGGCATTTAATTGCTTAAAAGATCAGGACCTTCCCCAATATGCATGATTATAAACTGATGATTGAGAAAACTGTTCAGAATTAAATCACAGGTCAAAAACTATATCAAAATTTAAGAAATCCAATCCCTCTCAGGTCTTTTGTGAAAGAATGAGGAGGAAAGTCAAGTAAAAGCAAATAATCAGCATGTCTACAGGAAAAAATTAATAAAATCAGGCATTTACTTAACATTCTTTTCTTACATATGGTTATATTCAAATTATGCACAAATTATGTTTCAACAGCTAAACAACTTACCATACCTTAACATTTTCAAATGTTACTGGGCAGGTAGAGGATGCTCTAATTCCAAGCTTATTCTCCTTCTTTCCTATCTGTAGTCCTTCTGTGTTGCGATCAACTATGAAGCATGTAATTCCCCTGTATCCCTAAGATGAATTAAAAAAATAATCAGGAGCTTTTTAAAAACAATATCACCAAATGGGGTCCAAATAGCTCATTCCAATGCTGAAATTTACACTTGCTTAATATTACATTACTAAATAAAGCACTGGCACCATCATCTGTTCCCTCTATGTGGACCAACTATGGCTTAACAAAGGCCAAAGTATACCATTCTATACTTAAAAAAAAAAAAGAGAGAGAAAAATACAATCAGAATAACCTTAAAAGTTCTCGTGACAAGACTAGGGACTTGCACCATGAAAAAAGACAGCACCTGTCTTCTACAGTGCCTCTCTATACAGGAAGTCACTGGGAAAGGGAGTCAGAGCTGCGCACTGAAGCTCCTGCTTGCTGTGGGAACATGTCCCAGTTAAGCAAAGGCCTGCAAGGACACAGAGGACATCTTTAACATGGCCGGCTGAATAACGGCTCTGCCCCCACCTGTCACGTGATTCTGTGGGATGCAAGATTTTACTTCAGCCCRATTACTTCAGCTATGCTTCTCACAGAAGCCTGCAAATAGCATACACTTCCTTTTAAGTTTGTCCAAACTATGAGTGCTCCCTACTGAGACCAACATCACTGGGAACTGCGTTTGACTATTCAGAGGGCGATATACTAATAAATATTATAAAAGATCTAAGTGGACACCAGAATTAAAGGACACATTCTCCATGTGCTTCTGGTCTGTAGAAGATGACTACTAGTGTATTTTTACTTYAGAGAGGTAGTGCGGAAAATATTTAATAAAGCACTCTGAAGCTATTATGATACAAAAAAGCTCAGAGTTAATAATTTGATATTCAGTTCATGATTTAGACAGGACACAAAAAGCATGTGACAACAGGTAGATTGTATAGCTAGTCTAAATTCTGGCACCTTCTAAGTACAGGCTTAAAATATTCACACCTCTGAAGTCTTTTAAAGTAGATTCTTGTAGTACAGTACAGTGATTCTCAAACTATTCAGGCTGACCTCATGGCTGTCTCTTTCTCTTTTTCCCTCCATTTTATTGTTACTCCCAATTCTGTCTCCTTTTCTCACTCATCCACATTTCTCAGCAATCCCTGCCCCCAAAACACAGTGTCCCTTAACACAAGGCCCATGAGACAAACAGATGCAAAGTGTTCCTGGCCATGGTCCCATCTCCTCCTGTCCCTAGCACAGCAGCTCCTCTCGTTAAGAGGGTGACACAGAGGCAGGAAAAGTGCTGTGATTCTTGTAGAAGGGTTGTCTCTTATTAAAGGTGAGTCTGTTGTTTCTTCTGCACATCTCACCTTAATGACAAACCATCTCACCAACTGGCAGCTGCTAGTGCAGAGGGTATATTTCAATATACAATTCCACAGTGGTCTGTTCTCTCATTTATATCGATGTCAACTGTTATTTAATCTTCAAGCAACATTGACTTTTAATCTGCTTCTTGAATATTTAAATGCAAAAGCAAATTTATAATTTTAAGGTAACATATTATACATTTTTGTAAAATGTTATATTAAACAATTCCAGATGAGGCAACAATCAGTAGTTGATGAATATAGAAACTGTATTATCAAATCTATTTTCAGTTTATGTAGTACTCAAATCACCCATCAGCTTTTACACAAATTCAGAAAGAAAGTGACAGGATGCCTCCTTTCATTAGTTAAGACTTCAAATTTTAAAAATAAATATCTTCAAGTTAAACTTTTAAGAAAGAGATACTGGAAGAAGTTTAAAAAAATAAAAGATTTTAAACAATTTAGTTTTGTATTTGATTATTGCTCTTCTGTTTTGGTATAGTGCATTTTAAAGTCTGCAGTTCACTTTTTTGAATCTTTACTACCTATATCCAAGTTGGTATGTGACAAAACATGAAACATGCATGTTCAGCTTTGTATTTTGTTACCTGAGCATGCTTTACTGTTACACATTTGTTAATTTTTCATTGCATGCAGCTTAAGTTCTAGTTCACCTTCTAATAACAGTAATTTGCCAGTTAAGTCAGAAATGTCAGAAAGACTTAGACTGTCTGTTCTTTGGTGACTCAGGATAATACCAATGCTGCTGTGCTCTTCACCATGCAATTGTCACTTTTATTTTTCTTGTGGGAGAAATTTATTAAACTGTGCAGCAGGTTCTCCCCTTTAAAAATATTTCTCAACAAAATGTTGTTTTCAGCTAGGAAAAGGTGCAAAGAATATTAACCTTTAACACCAGACTATATAAATCCAGTAATACATTATCAGCTGTCACTGAAAATACAACTATTCCTTAGGAAATTACCAAAGCAGGATCTGTATTCGCCATTACAAAGAAAACTCCTGCATATTCTGCAAGGCTAATCCACATCTTTGAGCCGTTGATGATATAGTAGTCTCCTTTCTTTTCAGCCCGAGTCTTCAAAGAGAATGCATCGCTCCCAGATCCAGCCTCCGAAAGACAGAAACTGCCTATCTACCAATTGAAGAGAAAAATTAATTTTACTTGTTATTGTATATATTGGCACATGTAACAAGCTTTGAAAGGAAAATATTTATGGAACAAGCACAAGCCTGTTAAATTCAAATATTTTAACTTATACTAAGTTACAGGTGTGGAGATTAAGAAAATAAACACTGTGTAATCACAAGCATCTTAAAATCAACTGCTTTAAAGTTGTTTTCCAGAGTAAATTAAATTTCAATGAAACTAATAAGTGTCTTTCCACTTTTTACCTCTCAGCTACTAATGACGAGGACATATCTATATCACCACAGTTTTCAGCTCTAAAAAGAGTTTCAAAGTTCATGTATGAAGGTATTTCCTAACGCTGCAGTTGACCATTTAATTAATGGAAAAGACACTAACATTACATAACTATTTAAAACTATATTATAATTTACTAAAGTTAGACTTTAACTCACCATATCTTTAGCCGCTCTGGGCAAGTAAGTCCTCTTTTGTTCTTCTGTTCCATATACGGTAAACAACTTATTGGTTAGTGTATTTTGGAGCTCACATAGAAGAGCTACAGCTGGATCAACTTTGGCCAGTTCTTCCACTACCAATATGGTTGAAAAAAATGAAGCTCCAGTTCCTCCATATTCTTCCCCAAGCTCAATACTCATCAGCTAAAAGAGTGCAAATACAGCAATTTTTCTTGTTAGTTCTCGTCAACACCTTCTTAGCCCAAGCTGATACTAAAGACAAGAGATTAAGACAAAACACAAAATATAACTATTTCCAGACCCTTGCCTAAAAGACCTATTTTCCTTCAATACCCGTAAAAGAGTAACAAACTAACAATTCCTCACAGAAGTTGTTAGTTAATTAATGCAAGAAAAAAATTAACATACACAGTAAATAGGCCAGTCACCACCCTAACCTGATTACATTTTCTGTAACAATTGCAATGTCTAACTGCAGTGGAACAATTGAAATAAGTCTTATATTTAGAATTTTCATTGCATAAAATGACATTCTAAACACAAACGTTAGGTTTGGTAGCAGAAAAGACTAATATTTAATTCCAATTTATTCCAGGAATGATCAATAGGTTGTCTGCAGTAACTGGCTGCCCAGTTAGCACATAAAGGACTCCTGGTACCCTTTTCCAGCAACATTGTTATCAGTCATGCCAGTTCTAGAATTCTGTACAATCATGCTTATCTAAGAAAAAAAGAGGAAAAGATAGAGAACTCAAAAATAAGATGACATATGTGGTACAGGCACAGAAGAGATGGACAGAATATTATAGTAAAAGAGAGAATAATAATGCAGTAGAAAAGAGAGAAGGTTACCCTGCTGCTGATAATTCCACAATTTTTAATGACTCATCAGTTCATTTGAATCACATACCTCAATCTTTTCATCTGAAAAAACCTGAAAAGTGCACAGCTATAAATCTATATTAATAATGACATTTTCTGACTAAAAGATTAAGTAAAAGTGTGCAGACCCCTTGTTCAAACAATCCCTTTATTACAGATTCTTCCATTTTTGAATTCTCATCCATTTTTTGCACCAAAGGTGCAACTCGTTCCTGAGCAAATTTTTTCACTGTAATGAAGAGAAGAAAAGAAAGAGTGTAAGTATTCTAAAACTCCACTTGAGGATCAATATAACAGCAATACAGTATTTCTGACAGGCTAGGCATATAATTCCCTGAGTCTCCCAGACAACCACTTTGAAGGGCAAAAAGTTGCTCAAGTAAAACAGTGTATTGTGCCACAAGGCTCATTTATCAAAGTGTTTTCTGAACTCAGTCAGAAAACTCTGAACTGAAACAACAAATACTGCTTATAGATTCAGAAATTCCAAAAGCATTTCAGCTACACTTTTATGTGACATTAGCTGACCAAAAAAATATATACCTCTTATTCTGTTAGCTGTATCTTTTTTCTTTATAAATTTAACCTGTGTTTAGCAAAGATGGTCTCGGGCTTTAATGCATGTTATTCTGAGTGTACAAAATTCTGTAAATACGATCGATTTTGTTTAGCCCGAGCCTTTTATGAGCTCTTTCCCAGATATTCAGGCCCTCGCTTTCCCCTTTTGCTTTCAAGATTCTTTCTGAAGTACTGTCTTCGCATAGGCCTGACTACATTGCAAACTCTCTGATCACATCTGTCGCTATACTGGGTGTACTTTAGCTGCTCCAGTTGGTTTTCAAAGATTTCAATGTAGCTGAACCAAACATTTTGGAATGGACATGAGTCAATGCCATGAAACATCACTTCTGCATTAATAATGGTTTTAAGAAGTTAATACTAATTTATGCAGAGTAAACTGCACTATGGCTTGGAATACAGAAAAAGAACCAAAAAAGAATATTGCATTCTTCTCTTATGAATGAAAGCAGTTTTCAAATTAAACACAATCACACACAACAATCTCAATATTTAGCCAGAAGTAAATAATAATAATAATAATAATAAAAAAAGCTAAAATTTCCCATAGACATTTCTGAATTTTAACCACACAGAGAATAGGTACCCATATTTTTCAGCATTGTCTCCTCTTCAGTGAATGTTTGAAGTGGAGCACAGACAACTCCGTCACTGGCTAGATTTGGCATAAGTCCTGATTTGGAAGATATGAAGACACATGGAGAAGCCTTCCAAGAAGCCAAGTATGCTGGCATATTTCTTTTCAGCTGTTGACAAGAAATACAGAACATTAGAACAGTTAACAGAAAACAGAATTTTCATTGTTCTAATATCTGCAGACAGACAGCAATAAACACTTTTACCTGCTGTTTTTATTTGGTAGCTGAATAGGAAATACAACTACAGCTGATTACTTTCAATGTCTCTAACCTGAACGGTTTTGAGAACATGCAACCCCCCCCCACACACACACCAAAAGAAAATACCCCTTAACTACTCTTCTTTTACTTGACATCTATTAACCCCAAACAATTGCTTTCTAGAAGTTTGTTAACACTTACAATGTTATTCTACAAGAGACTCACAAACATTAATAGTTTCTCAGTCAATTCTAATATTTAGGGCAAATAAACACTCCTGATAATATTTTGTTTTACAGATGATTTTGAAAATCTGCTGCGATATTCTTATTAGCAAGAGTATATTTTGGCAAAATTAATCTCTTTATTAACAAGTATGATAAAAGTAAATGTAAACTAGACATACAGGTGCTTTTACCTTTACAGAAGACCAGTCAACTTTAAAAATAGATTTATTTTTCGGGCCAACGACTCATTTTTAAAGCAATCTGATTGCACTTCTGTTGGATTATTAGTCTTTTGCTGTGAAATGGCATAACTTTAATATCACTGAAGATTTTTCATCCAAACTCAGCACTTTGATAATTTTCAGAGTAAGTACACATTTCATAAACCAAGCCCTGGCACCTGAATGTTTCTATATAGTTAATTTAAATCCTATAGTTATCTATACAGTAATTTAAGTTCTGTAGTTAGTATGCTGACAGTACTATGTAACTAATAATTAATGTATCTTATTTCATTGATTTATTAAAAAAAGTACAGGAAGGAACTGAAATTGAGCAAAGTATATTTAAATTCAGCAGCCTCTCCCCATTCATGCACAACATACCACAATCTCAAATCATATCAAGAAGCAGAGATTACCTAGTCAAGACAGCAGAGGTGCTACAGAGTGATTTACTATATGGGGAATGGTGTTAAGCATATGTGGCAAAAACTGACAAGTCACAACAATTAACAGAACAGACGGTGGCTTTTGGAAGCAAGTTACATGTGGTGGTTGTCGGGTGGGTGGAAACATACAGATAACATGATAGATAATTGGTTTAGTATCTTGGGAAACTATAAATTACTTAATGTTCAAAGACTTTTTAAGTAGGTAACAGCATGCTTTGGAAAGCAACAAAACCTTGGTTTGAAATTTAATTAATTTTCTAACCATAGAATAATTTCTTAGGGTTTTAAAAAAGTTAGTGTAACAAAAACAATATTGTTCCACAAGTAACAAGCTTACAGTAGCTAATCTGCTACAAAGCTTATTCCTGAAAAACCATATTCAGAAAAGAAGTATAGATCTAGTGACTGTGATCTCAAAAGAGGCAAGAGAGAAAGATGTCTCTGCTCCCATAGCTCCCCAAACCCAACTTACTATGTGGCTCACTTCTAAAGACCAGATCTTTGCTACAGATTTCTGTCCCTATTGCTATGCCAGTCCAAAGTGCAGAGATACTCAGTTCCCACCAAGACAACTGCTGACAGAAATCCCTAACAGACACAGTTGTGCCACAGAAGTAATGTATATGTGAGCACATTCCTGACAAAATACATTTTTACTAGCATGCACTCAACCCCACAGCAGACTGACCGACTGCACTGTAAGCAGACTGCTATTTAGCTCACAGAATGCAGTACACTTTGGCAAAGTACATTGTGATAGTATTCCTCAAAAAATGGCAGGAACTTTGGGGTCAAGAACTCAAAATTCCTTTGATCCTTCTAATAATTCACTCTCTTTCATGTTGGCTTTCAATACCTGTCATCTCACTGGCTAAAAAAATGATGTAAAACGGACCTACGGACTCCTCTTATCTTAGAGGCAAGATGCCCAAGTCTATTCTAGTAAGGAAACTCCAAAATCTTTAGCATAACCAGTCATGGATGACCAAAAAAAAAAAGAAGTTGTTACATAGAAAACAAATATTCCTGCAAACATTCAAAGTTCATTTCTATTCAACACTCCTGGACACATAAAACAAATACTGACTAGTGGGGCTGGGTTCAAGAATACAAACTTTGGGTGATCAGCAGCAGCTGCAACGCTTTAAATAAAGACTAAATTACTGCAATCACCATAGGTCTTCTGCACCGAAAACAAATATGAGTTGCTTTAACAGAGGAAAAAAAATCCAGGTAACTGTGTTCTGCAAGCTGTCAGTCAGGAACGGATTGCACGTAGAACATCTGAAGTAGGAACAGTTAACACCCAGATGTGCAAAACTGGTAAAAATATTCACCTGCACAAGCTTGTATTCTTGGCAAGGTCTGAGAGGCAAAAATGTAAGTACATATATATATGTACACACACACACTTAATACAATGAGCTTCCTGAACAGTTACACAACTACAAATCATACATACTTTGTGCTGCTTCTACTTTATTTCAAGTGCAAAGAAAAGAGCACTTTTCTTTCATGCTGACATAATCCATGATGAATCGCAGAGTATTTCATCAGTACTAACAAAGAACTGTCAGGAAAAATGCACAATACCTTTTTAAGAATACACAACTTTTTTGAAGCTGCAAGAATGGTACACTGTAGGCAACAAGTCAGTACCATTAAGACAACAACTGGCAACACTCTGGACATCATCTCTACTTTCTTGTGATGGCACTTGACATTTGGCTGTAGAATTATCAAGCAAGCAGGTGAAAACACCACTATAAATGCATACAGAGCACTCTGTCCAGTCCAAAGTAGAAAGTACAGATTTTTTGACCAGATATTCCTGTTTGTATTGCTAACCGTTTTGTCTTATTTGCATGCAGAGAAAACAGGAGAGAGTAGAAAGTTCTGATTTTGGACAGTCAGATGAAGGAAGCCGTGTAAGCCCTATATGACTCAAGGAGGCCTGAAAATCACTTTACTGGCGTGTGAGAATCAAACATTATTAAATTAATTGTACAACTGCAAAAAGCTGTATAAAGCTTTGCTATGCATTTAGATGAACACATTCTATTAATCTGATAAAATCATGGGAATTGCTCATCCATTTTGTCCTACAAATTATTGCACAAACTAAAGCTTTTTGAGCAGTAACAAATGTAGGTTGTAAATGTTTTCAGACAAAGTAAAACTGAAGTGCAAAATAACTCAACCTAATATGTACACTCTAAACAAATCCCAATTTTCTAGTAAGACTGAGTTAAAGGAAATCTAAGGTATGCAATGCTGAAAACATTGCAGAGATGTCTCCTACCCGTTCTTCAACAAACATTTCCTCCTTTCGTTTTGTGGCCCTAATTCAAACCATTTAGTCGCTCAAATAACACATCTTCCCCTTCTCATTTTTTCTCAAAGATTCTGAGATTACTCCACAGCTTATTAGCAAACAAGAGATGGAGACTGCTAAACTTAATCGTTACTAGACAAGAAAAAGACAACTAAGAAAAATATAAAGATTTTTCTCATATGCTTTCCTTGAGGTACAAAGCAGGACAGACTTGATTACTGACATGCTCAGTGAGGCCAAGCATAACAAGCACACGCAGCCACATCAGCTGAGGTGGCCTGCCAAATGCCTGGTTAGCAAGTAGAGGCACTGCGCAGTAAATAATTCAGTGCTTGTTACAGGTGATGGTGATTATAGGAGGCCTGCTGCTGGCAACAATGCTGAAGGCTTTGAGAAAGTCAGCACTCAAGGCAGCTGTCCCTTGAGTTCATTTCCACCCTCCCCCCCCCCCGCAGCAGAATCCACCTCCAGCTTGTCACCCCTCTCAATAAGCTTTCATTTGTAGGCACTTCCACCGTACCTCACTTGAGTGTGGCAGAACCAAGGCAGTCCTAAGCATATGTATGCAGACACGGTTCAACAAACACTTGTTTGATATCTTACTGAGATTGTTCTAGAGGACAAAAGGAACATTCATAACAAGGCTACCCTGAAACATCTTAAAAACAGTAAGACGACTCCACGGCCAGCTGAGTGTATTTCACTCCTGAGTAACAGCATAACACAAAAGCTATTTGACTTCAACATTTAGATTCAAAACCCATACATCGTTTACATTTTGATTCTTAGAAGTCATGTAGTATTACAAACTTTCAGATATTTATTTCAAGTGCCTATACATATAGGCTACTCAAACGCTTGGATATTGCTTCGCTGTTTTTTTCTTTTTCTACAGGTAAGGCAATGATTTACAATGCTAGAAAATTCAGACTGCCTGCCCTGCTAAAAGCTTGTATTTGAAAATTGGTTTCTGGGTTGCTGATAACATTGATTTTTTTTTTTCATTGTTTAACCATGAATTCTGTTAAAAGCCTCAAACCTTTTGGCTTCCTTCTGCATGTTTTACAATTTAAAATGAGATTTTAATGGTGACAGACTTGGTAGTAGCACTAAGAAATAAATAAAAAAGGTTGCAGCATCTGTTTTCCTAAGCTCACTTTCCCTTCCTCAGTGATTTTCATCCCTATACTTGTCCTAGATTTAGCTAGCTTCCAAATAGCTCCTACTCTCAGCAAAGCCTGGGGTCAGTTTTCCTTATTTCAGGTGTCATAACACATCCACAGTCATTCGTGAGAAGGTCCCTGGCTAGCACCTCTTCTCATTCTGCACAGCAAAAGCAGGTGTGTGGCACAGACCAAGATTTTCAGCTGTTTCCTTTGTTTTTCAATTATGAAAAACCCTGCTGTGCCACAAGTCTTTTGTCTATTTAGATAGAGAAGATATTTCTGGCTGCAGTTTCTTGGCTATAATTGTGCTCCCCCCCCCGCCCCAGGCAAGCCAGTCCAGGGCTCTTCCAGTTACAAGCTGTTGCATAAGACTTGGAAGAACTTTTCTTAGAAGTTACCTAGTACCACATCTCCATTAAAAAAAAGGGGGGGGGCAGAAGAGCAGCAAGAGTGGGAAAAGAGTATTTCCAAACCCGCCTCCGGCCGTGGGGAACCGCGTCTGAACCGGCCAAGCAGCCGGGGCCCCCGCGGGTCTGGCCCGTCCACCGCAGCAAGCGGCCGCGGGCACGCACGGCCCGAGCGACAGCGGCCTCAGGGCACAGGCGCGGCGGGTGCCCGGCGGCCCCCTCCCGCCTTCGGCTCCCCAGGGGCAGGGGCACGGCCGCCGGCCCCAGCATGACCCCGGCACGCACGGCCCCGGCCCGGCAGGCGGCGGAGGAGCCAGGCGCCACGGAGGGGAGCCGGGGGAGGGAAGCCACCCCCTGCCCCCGCCGCCCCGCTCGACCTTCGCGCCGCTCCTCAGCCAGGC
>NW_020448641.1:5089733-5122502 GCF_003343035.1 Apteryx rowi
GGAGCGGAGCGGAGCGGCTGCGGCGCCGCGCCGGCCGGTGCTGCGGGAGCGGGCACGGGTCGCCGTGCCGCCCCTCGAGCTCTCGGCTGCTTTTAAAGGGGGAGGGACCGAAGTTTGCTCGGCGGTCTCCCTTGGTGGTGCCGCTTCCCACCGTATGTCAGCTTTCCTCCCAGGCAGCGCGCGTGGGAAGCTGAGATCTGATAAAAGTGGAGGAAATCTTGGCATATTTGTGCGCCGTCGTTGCACTTAGAAAGTTGCCATGCAGAAAGCGTGGGTGCCGTTGAGGGAGTTGGTAATCTTTGTTGGCTGATCATGAAACTCTGCAGTGCAACTAGAAACGCTTCAGGGGGCTGAGATTCCTATTTTCCTTTCTACACATGAAACTTCCTGAGAAAAAAAGTGAAAGAACATGAGTTGCTGGATTTGGGTGAAGTTTTGGATCCTTCCTCCTTGATTCTTTCATTTTAAGCGATTTGTAATGGAATAGATGAGACTGTGACAGGGAGATTCCTCCTTCTTTCCCCCACCCCCCCAATTTCCTTACAAGGAAATGGGATGCAAATACGTGCTTGCAGTCATACTGTTTTATTCTCTTATAAACATAATTCCTGAAGTATGATTGAGTTTTTATTAAGTATGCTTTTAAACTACTGTTTAAAACTATGCATAAATTATTTTTTACTATTACATATGAATTATTTATTAGTAAAATTCTTTAGACAAAATATTTGTAGCATTGCCTTTCATAGCAGCACATCCTACAGCACTTTTTAGATGTATACTTAGCATTATCTGAGCTGTAACTCATGCTAAATTGAATTGTTGCACCCATGTAGAAAAATCAACGCCTAGTGTTCTATGCAGCAGTTTAAAGTTGGAGAAGATGTAGTTGTCTATGCACAAAACTTATTTTTCTTTGTAATAACTGTTCTTTATAAGTAGAACTTTAAATCGTTGGATGTGATACATGGAATGTGAGCTGGTCTGCTCTGGTTTCAATAGTTGTATTTATTAGTTTGCAGTAGTGATGTATCAAATATCTGATCTATATCATTCTCTGCTGAAAAGGGGAATGGTCTGTTGTGTCTCTGTAAGAAAAACAAAACAAAAAAATGATTGTGTATAAAGTGGCTCACATAAGTCACAGAAGATCTTTTTGCACGTACAAATGTAGATGTTTGAGACAGTTGTTAAATTATAGCAATTTATCTACATTTAAAAAAGGATGGACTTCTGTGAAGTAAATTGATGACGCAGAGAACACAGTTTTTATGCAGTTGATCCCCAAAATCATGTCTTCTCCCAATATGATTCTTAAAATTATGTGTAATTTTCTTTAAAACTTAAATAAGATAAACAATTAAGTTTTTATGCCTTACAAAAAGGGATACACAGGTTCTTCTGTGAAAATATGGACCTTTTTGCGTTGATTTGCGTTGAACCATTCAGCATATAAAGTGTTTTAAGCTTAAATTATTATTTCTTACTGTTATAATTTGCTGAAAAATGCCCTGGCCAGGACTCAACATTACTTTGTCCTCTATACCGCTTCTGTATCTTTAATGCATGTCCCTTGTATCTTTTATTGCAGGAGACCCCAACAAATGGAAAACAAATTAACTTAAGCCTAGAGGAGACTGGTGACATCTGAAAGAGGGTAGGAAAAATTGATATGTCAAGATGTGTTCAGAACTAATTTAACAGTGGTAACAATGATAATGGTTGAGCATACGCAGGCATGATGTGAAAGAATATACTTGTCTGGATGCCAAAAATGGCATCTGTGAAGGGCTGAGTTTTATCCTCTAACTTCAGAAGCACAGATAACACATTTTAAGAAACACCTGTTGCAAAAGTTAGACAAAACTGATTTCAGTTATACCTAACAAGCAGAACAAAGTAGCAATATGCAATGGATTAGTTTATACTTTTAGGCTACTGGAGTTGCATTGCAGAGTAACAAAATTGACTAATAGTTGTAAATAATTTTGAAAATAGAGGAAAACATGTTTGTTATTTAATATGGTCTTGAATTTGGGACTGGGGTTTTTGAGGTCACTTTAACATTTTGTATAGTAACTATTGGAAAACAAAAAGGTTTTCTCATTAAGAGAGTAGCATTATAAATGATTTCTGATTGCAGTCAGCAGTAATAATAGCATGTGTGACTCTCTGCAGTCTTTCAGACTGAGTCCTAAGTTCCATCCTCACAAATTCATTGCAAATTGAGATTCTAATGATGTCATCTACAGTACTGCAAAAGATTATGACAAATGACGTCTGGTGAATATTTTTATTACTTAAATGCAAAATAATAAAATGGATTAACATCTTATATCTTATACAGAGTAGGACACTAAAATTTTAGGATAAGAGAACTTTGCAGTATCGCTTTGTACAAGACTTCTTTCCATCCTTGCTAATCAGTCACATTCACTCAGTTTGCCAACATCAGAGACTGTATTACAGTTGTCCATGACTGACTTCCCAAACTCTGGGTTTTGCAGAACCATTTGTTCACCAGAGAAAATATTTGAGTCTCTCAGACTATCAGTGAGAGTAAGTAGTGGATGCAGTTTTTGAAAAGTTCCTGCTGGAAATAAAATTGCTTTAATAAAATTTATAGCAGTAAAGTGTTAGGACTTGTCTTTTTTTTTTTTTCTTTTCTCCCAAGCTTCTTTCTTACAGCTCCTGGGGATGGGGGAGAATAACAGCTTTATAGTTTCTTTTTTCCTTCCAGGGAAAGTGGGAGAGCTGTGCTCTCTGCTTTCAATCTGACCTATTGGGAGTACCTTTTGGAGCATGTCTGCTACTTAACAGGGAACTGAAATTCAGGTGCAACCCTTTTTGTTGTTGTTGTTTTAAAGCAAGTCAAGTAATGTCTTGTTGATTTTTGATTGTTATTTCATTTTATCCTATGTTATATAGTCCTTACATTACTGTTGCTAAAAACTGCTTCCCCAGTAATAGATATTTGATGGTCTTTAATGAGTAAAGGATTCTAAAAATAATATTCTTATGGTTGTCAATTTGTGTATTCAGTTACATTGTATTATTTAACATGATAGAAGTAATCCTTCACTTGTAGAAACAAGTTTTTTTTTTTTGAATGCATTCAAATTTAGTTACGCTTGTGATTTGAAGATATTTTTGCTTCCAGGCAGAAGAGATTGTAGACTTAAAGTGTGAATATGGGTGAAAAGAAACCAGAACCTCTGGACTTCGTAAAAGATTTTCAGGAATACCTTACCCAGCAGACTCACCATGTAAATATGATTTCTGGATCAGTTAGTGGAGACAAGGAAGCAGAGACTCTTCAGGGAGGTAAGCTAATTTCAGTGCTGTCAAATTTTACCTTTTTGAGAATGACTGCATTGTTTACATTGCAGATAATTATGCAGACTACGGTTGTATGGGAACTTTTCTGGTAGTAGTTTTCCTAAAAGATGTGTATGTATCTTTGTTTTAATCAAGGTTTGTTGATCATAGTTCTGTATATTTAAAGACCAAAGGTGTAAAAATGCATAAGATATTTGGCCTGTTGTCATTGTACATAGTATTCCAGTGATTCTCAGTCAAAATCTCTGTTGCATTATTTGCAGCTGGGACAGAAGGTGATCAGAATGGGCTAGATCATCCTTCTGTTGAAGTCTCACTGGATGAAAACTCAGGAATGTTAGTGGATGGGTTTGAAAGGACATTCGATGGAAAGTTAAAGTGTCGATATTGCAACTATGCCAGCAAAGGAACGGCACGGCTCATAGAGCATATCAGAATTCATACAGGTATGAAATATTCTGCAGTAGTTTGTTGTGAGGCATTGTGATACTACCTCAGTGTGATGATCTGTATGTGAGCAATTTACATCTTCAAGCAGTGTGCTAGTTCTTAGAGTTACTCAACAATTAGAAGCAAAACTCACAATAGAAGGTAGAATATCCTAAACTGTTCACAGAATCAGCTCCGACTTTTTGGCAGTTGAGAGAAAACGGAAGTGAAAAGTCTTTTTAAAGTCTTACTTTAGTACCTACCTAGTATACTAAAATGATACAGAAGACATAATGGGTGTTAACTATAGCAATAAGAAAAAAATGTGTTTTTCCAAAGAATGGAAGTTGTTATAGGTCTTGAGTATGCCGGTGTATGGACTGTCCGAAAACTTTTAACTCTGTCTTTTCCAGTGTTTTGTGTAGATGGCATTCTAGGACTTGCTTTAAAGGAAAACATATTGTTGCAACTTGGATAGTTATCTCTTTAGATACAGTTGCTGTTAGTCATATGCTCACTGTGCTGTAAACCATTGCTTCTGCACAGAAACTCCTGGGATATATTCCTGGGAAGCTGGTGCTCCTTTCATGTTCCTCGCAGTGTTGACTTGTTTCTACAATGTGTGATGGGATAGAAAGGGACAAGCAGCTAGAAATCAGAGTTCTGAGGTTCAGACTGAAAATCTTGTAAATTCCTCTTTGTGCTACCATGAGCTACCTCTATGTGTAGCTGTTGCCATTTTTGGATTCCCAGTGAAAGTTTTGTGTAGTTCTAATAATGAAGAAAATACTGCGACTTGTGCACCTGCATTTGACACACTTCTGACACACGGCTCACTGCAGATCTGCAAAGCAGCAGTGTGTTTTGAACAATTTTTTTTGACTTTTTTTTTTTTTTTTGATAAAGCAGCAGCAGCTACAGCTTCATCTACCTATTTGTCTCATATGGTATGTGGACAACAGGAGAGATGTTTTACTTTTAAGAGTTTTACTCTCCACAGTGCCATTTCTGGACTTGTGAAACCAGGGTTATCTAGTGGGGAAAAAAAACATACTGCAGATTTAAAGCAGTAAATGCAGCGCTTCAGGATGACAAATGGTACTTAGAGCTGCAGAGGTAATGCATCAACTTCCAAATTCCAGGTCTTCAGTAGCATATAGCTATTGCCATCTAAAAACTCACATCCCCAAGCCCTCAGTTACTACTGGCCAGTTGTGCACACAAGTAGATTGACTGCTAGCGCTCTGACAGGAAGCATAAATTGCTATTAGAGTATACTGAGTATTGTGTGGTGCTTGCTGAATCTTTTTTCTTTTTCTTTTTCTTTTTTTTTTTTGGATGTGTCTGTATGCATGAGGTTCCTCAGATGGAACAACAGAAATAACACATTGTTACTTAACATCAAACATCATAAATTTCAGCTGTACTAGAAAGCAAAATCAAGTTTTCTTGCTTTAAATATCAGAATGTGGGTACTGGTACAGTGTCAGCATTCCTTCTCTTACTATAGGAAGTTGTCTACCTTTATTATACTCTGAGATCTTAGGTTGACCATTCATTCGTGCTTTCAAAATGTGTTATTATCCTGCGACTACTTCAGGTAGTAGAGATCACTGAGTGGCTTGAGGTAGCAGAGCAGTACGTGCTGCAAATTTTGACTATTTCAGCATGTGTACAAAAGCAAGAAAGATTGCAACCAAAAGTTGGGAGGCTAAGAAATGTCCTCAAGAATTTTTGACCCAACAGTAGTTATTCAGCTGCAAGCACTTCATGGGCTACGCAACTTAAGTTAATGGGAAAGCCCTTTTTTTAGGGTGAAGCATAATACTTTGGGCTTGTGCCTTAACTAACATTTTGAGTTGTTTCTCATGGTCATAATATATAATGCTGTCAGCAGTATACCACAGCTGAACTATGGGATGGTGAGAAGGAGACAAGCAGCATGCAAATGTAATGGTGCTTTGTATGCCTTTATTTAAAATAAAAAGGTAGCTCTGACTTCATGTTTTGGGAAAAAGTGGAAGAACAGAGCTTTCCATGTGGGCGGACTATTGTGTCAGTGCTTCTGCAGGTATTCCTAGAATTGGAGGATATATGCATGACTCATTTGATCAAAGAAACTTTCACAAAGGTGCTAGGAAAAGGTAGCCGAATTGAAGGCATACATCACCGTGTGCTACAAAATCATGCAGTCTGAATTACTTCAGTTACAGAAAGCTGACTAGCAGTGAGAGAGAGGTACAGGGGATGTCAGTCTTCTGTGTATCAAAGAGCTTCTGTAATTTGGACACATTTTCATACAATGAATGCTTTATAGCCAGATTACTGGTTCAGATGTCTGATGCCTACCACAGTACCAATGACTGTACAATGACAACAGTTCATTTCACTATCCCAATCTGTTCAGTTTTACAATATAGACAGGAATCTCAGGCTATCTGAGAGTCCCTTTTCTGTATTGTTTCCTGTTTGCTTTCTTACAATAGATTTCATATCCTTAATTTTAATACAGCACTGCATGGTGCCCTGTTGGTACCACCATTTAGCCATTACCCTAATAGCTCTTCCGGAAAGACTCACTTTGTTTCTTTGTACAGAGTCAAGGGACTCCAGAATAAGAAAGGTTTTTCTTCACTTATGGGCAAGGAGATTCAAGATTTGAGCGTGGTTCTGCTCAGAAACATGGTTGGGAGGCATGACAAAAGGCTAATGTACAGCTTGCATGGACTATGAAAGCTCAGAGTGACTGAATCAGCATTAAAACAGGGAAATGATAGCTGACCATTAGCCTCAGAGCACTAAAAGTTATGTAAGTAAACAGATAATTCATCCTGGATAACGTGGAAGTGCAGCACAGTATTTGCCGAAGTAATGAGGACCCAGGCATGATCATACAACTGTTAAGTGTAGCTTAAGTGTAACTTACTGCAGAATTAAATGAATGCTGAGTCTAACAGCTGCACAATTAATTCACCAGCTGTGTTGGATTAAAGACTTGCAACATGGGATGCAGATCTTTATCTCTGTCTAACCAGTCTAGAATGGAGTAAGCCACTCGTGTAGACGTTGCTCCTATATGCAGGGAGTTTCTCTCAGTCTTTACGTGGCTGTTTATACCAGATCTTTACATATGTGTACACACACACACACACACACACACACACACATATATGCTCATAGAAAAATTGTGGTTTCAGTTGGTGTGAATAAGGTAACTAGAGGTAGCACAGAAATTGTTTTCTTCTTGAAGAGCCAGAGGAAAAAACCCCTCTGTACTCAGTATCCCAGGCTGTGGTTCCAAACGATGGGATGCTCAGCATGGT
Organism: Apteryx rowi; assembly: GCF_003343035.1. Classification (NCBI taxonomy): domain Eukaryota; kingdom Metazoa; phylum Chordata; class Aves; order Apterygiformes; family Apterygidae; genus Apteryx; species Apteryx rowi. The sequence goes on from NW_020448641.1 coordinate 5,096,825, forward strand.
AAGGTTTTCCTGTCTTTCTGTATCAGTCATATGCCATCTTACAGGGCTTGTGTGGCACTTGCAGTGTAATAGTGGCCCTCACTGCATTCAGACCTCTAGCTTTCACGGTCATTCTAGATAATAGATTTTGAAAGCCACAAAATAAATGTATTGTCCTGTTTATACAATAGTATAAAATGCTTCAAAAGAACTTTAAGACCGAAGACAAGAATCACACTCTTATTTTTTGGGTTTGTCATGCTGAGTTGTAGGAGAACCATTGGCATAACAGTAATTTAGAAATTGACCTTTCATTCTAGATGTGAGCCTAATCTTGTAAGTACAAAGAGGCTGTTACATACTCAGGTGCTGAAATGTATCAAATGCTTTTGGCATTTCTGACATTGTAGACTCTTATCTTAAAAACTCCTAAAAGATCACTCTGTGAAACAAAGATTAAAAGTCCAAAGTATTGTGTTACAAATGCATTGACCTATAATCTTGTTTGAAAGTTTCTTAAAGACTTTAAAAAGCATTAGCGGGAATGAATCTAAATGTTGTTTAGTAGAAGAGCAAAGCCGAAACTTTTAGGAAGGACAAAACTCAACTACCACCTCTGAGAGAGCATGCAGTTGTCCAGGGATTAGCTGGCCTTTGTTTTCTTTAATAGCTCTTTGGCCACAGAATCCTTTTAGAAAATTCAGTTCTTGGGTGCGTGCATGTGTATGTGTGTTATTCAGATAGTAGTGCCAGGATGATTACATTATAGGAATGTTTGGAAGATATCAAAAGGATACCTTCTCTCAACATTTAAACACAAATATCATTAAGAACAATTACAGTGTCGTACACACCTTTTTGTAGTCAACTGCTTATGTGCTTTAAACCTGAGGTAGACTCTAGATCTACTAAGAGCACCACTCAAACATCATTGCATTCAGACCTTGGCATCGTTGCTGCAGTTACTAGTCAGGGTATCTGTTGTTGCTAGTTCTGGGAACAGTTTTCCAGATGCTCACTCCTATTTATTAAGAAAGCAGAGATATCTCAACTTACTCTACTATTCTACCAAATACCCAGCTAAACTCAGAACTAGCAGTGTCTCCGGAGCTGAATTTGAACTGTTCAATTAGAGCTCCCAGTTAACAACTCTCTGTTGCATGAAAAGCTTTTTCAAACACTCCAGAAAATGCTATAGTATAATATTTCTTAATTTTCCAGGTGAGAAGCCACACAGATGCCATTTATGTCCATTTGCATCAGCTTACGAACGTCATCTAGAAGCTCACATGCGATCGCATACTGGTGAAAAACCATACAAATGTGAATTGTGTTCCTTCCGCTGCAGTGACAGAAGCAACTTATCTCATCACCGTAGACGTAAACATAAAATGGTGCCTATCAAGGGTACAAGGTCTTCCCTAAGCAGCAAGAAAATGTGGGGGGTTTTGCAGAAGAAGACCAGCAATTTGGGGTACAGCAGAAGAGCATTAATTAATTTGAGTCCACCTTCCATGGTGGTTCAGAAACCAGACTACCTTAATGATTTCACTCATGAAATCCCAAATATCCAGACTGAAGCATATGAGAGTATGACAAAACCAACCCAGAGCAGTGGGTTGCCAAGAGATCCACAAGACCTTATGGTAGATAATCCTTTAAATCAGCTGTCTACGTTAGCTGGACAGTTATCTAGCTTGCCACCTGAAAACCAAAATCCAGCCTCTCCTGATGTTGTCTCCTGTCAAGATGAAAAGCCTTTCATGATACAGCAGCCTGCTGCACCTGCAGTAGTTTCAGCTGTGTCAACAAATATTCCTCAAAGTTCATCTCCAACCAGCCCAGATCCTCGGCCTACACACAATCAAAGGAACTATAGTCCGGTGGCAGGTCCAAGCAGTGATCGCAGTGCCCACACCAGTACTCCCAGCATAAGTAACAGTCAACCAAGTACTCCAGCTCCAACCCTTCCAGTTCAGGACCCTCAGCTTCTGCATCACTGCCAGCACTGTGACATGTATTTTGCGGACAATATCCTTTATACTATTCACATGGGATGTCATGGGTTTGAAAATCCTTTTCAGTGCAACATATGTGGGTGTAAGTGTAAAAATAAGTATGACTTTGCTTGCCATTTTGCAAGAGGCCAACATAATCAGCATTGACTGAGAACATGCTTTCATTTAGTTTTTTAACATATTACAGTATATTTTTCATACTTGCTGAAGGAAAGCTTGCTCATTTCCATAAGGAATCTTCACATTAAGCAATTGGACAAAGGAGGCAAATTTATTTCTATGCTGTCATAAAACTTGCCAGGGAAATTTTTTGTAAGATGTGGTGGTCATTATTATATAGTCTTTCAAAAAAGCTGAGAATGCTATAAGAATTAGAATGCAATTACATGTTTTGTTTGTTAAATTTAAGTTGATTGCACTTAAAATACCAATAAACATTCTATAAATGTAGATGCAGAATATGTGTCCTGAAACATAGGATGCAATTATCAAACTATTTACCAGGCAAGATAAAATATTGTAACCATAAAATGTGAAAGGTTAATGCAATGAATGTATGGTTACTTTGGAGACAGACTTATCCTTAAAAACTTAGCTATTATCAAACTGGAAAAACAGACTTTCTAAGTTAGAAGCAACTTTCACATACAAATACAATTTGATTTAAAACTTACTTTAATCTGGAAAGTTAATAGTAAGTTTTTGCTTAGTATAGTCTAAACTCTTCATGCTAGGCCTCAAACACTACTTTAGTTGTTACTTTTAAAACTCAGCAGAAAACTAGAAGATAACGTTTTGTGACTGAATCTCTAGTAGGAAAAAAAAGCAAAAAAAATGGGACATACTTTCTTGTCAGTCACTAATTGCGTAAAAGAAAAATTAAACATGTCACCTTATTTTAAACTATTTACCAAATAGCTTTAAATGTCTTTTTTTTTTTTTTTTCCTAAAGGAGGCAATTTTTAAACAACTGGTCATAATGAAGAGCTTGTAGAACTAATACATATTCTATGAGATGTTTAACTGCCTTAAACTGATTTGTACGCATATTAAAAATTTGCACAATTAGACTTCTGTCTTGCTGATAGAAGTTCTAATAGAAACAAACAAGAAGTTTACAAATTAAAAATAGTTTGTTCAGTTTTGTCTTGGGTCAAGCTAAAACTGTAGATTGCCTATATGTTTGGAAGTTGAGTAATCTAGTTTATGGTAAACTTCAGCTAACTTGGCATTCAGTTTGTCTTGTCAGTCTGCCCCACATTTGTTACCCTTTTGGACATGCCAGAAAATAGGGGAAGGATTTCTGCTTTTTTGTGGGTTTGAACCGTTTATGTAGTAGGCAGGCAAAGGGATATTGGGTGACTACATTTTAAGTCATTGTTATTAATATTGTAGGTGGCAAATGGCAACTAAAGATGTACATGAAGCCCATTGCACATGTTCATTTTATTTTTTTATACTGTACATCTTACTTTAAAAGCACCTAGGCTAATGGACAGGCACTTTAATATAAACCTAAATAAAACATCCTAGCAAAATTAATAAAAGCTCTTGATATGCTACACAGGAATTTGTAATGTTTCAAAATAGTGAAGAACCGTTACTTTTCCCATATTTAGACATGCACTTTTACCTTAGTTTCTTACTTGCATTAAGACAAATGAAACCTCCCCTTATATTCCCTTTTTAATATCAGCAAAATATGACAGCATATAATGTTTTGCTAAAGGCAGGAACAAGGTATTACTGATGTTCTGGAGTCAGAGGTTGGAATCTGAATAGCAAATGTTTGGGTTGTTCAGATTGACATTGTCATGGGAGCTAAAGCTTCCTGAGGCCAGTGGATAAACTTGCAATGACTTCAGTTTAAGATCCACATGCAGGAAAAAACACCCTTCTGAAAGCTTTAGCTTTAGCAGTAATTTTCACTTCAGTGAATTAGAAATTTGGGAACTGAATACATGTTTCTCTTCACATAGCTTATCTAGCTTATCTGCTGTTGAATTTTCCATTAACCAGTTGAAGGAACTGGATTATTGTCAGCACATAGTCTAGTGGCTATGAGATAAAATAATAAATATGCCAATTTACTGCAAAATTAATGATAACATGCTATCAATTCTCAAAATAAGTTTTTGGTTTCAGGCAGGCCTGGTTCAAAATCCATTTTAGTGGATTTGCGTAACCAAGATGTGATTTCCACTTTCAGTCATCAATACAGTAGATTCATAACGACACTCTTCATGATCCCCAAATACCTTTTGTTGCTTTATACTTTTTAAAATTTATTTTATAGCCAAAACACCAACTCTGTACGCATAAACTGATGTGCAGAGGACCTGGAGTCATACACTTGAGTGTCCATTTTTACTTTAAGGACTACAATAAAGTTGTCTGAACTGGAATCCAGTTGTTTGGAAGTTACTGCTCTTGTACCAATTTTGTAACATGACACTTCTGGTCAAAGAATAATACAGAAATAATAGGTCTCTTTTGGCCTATCTTTTCTGCATTTTAAAACCTAAATTTGGCTAAAATATAATATTAAAACTATAAACATTATTGTTGAAGACCATTACATTGAGTAAATCATTGAGGTAATTTTCCTTGCCTTGTGATAGCTAATGCAAACTTTCCTTAGGCTCTAGCAACAATAAAGAAACCAGTAGATCTGCTAATTTCAGATTCTGGTGCTACAAGGCGTACCTTCCAATACTGAATGATAGCTTACAACAGCTACGGTATCTTTGTTTTGTGGTTCCAGTCTTTCTCCCTCCTGACATCAGTAGGGAGATTATTAACTCTGGGCACAAATGTTTGACATTTGAGCCTTCCATTCTTCACAAATTTCTGATCCATTTTCACAAAGTTTCTGATCCATTTGGGCTTTCATTGGCAGTGCCTGTAAACATTCTAGACTTTCTTTTTTGTATGTAGGCTAATGTTTTGGCAATTTAGTAAAATGGTTTTGTGAACAGTGATGCCTCTGGAAGACATTTTAGATAAAAGAATAGTTAGGTCACTAATAGACGTAGCTGGTAGTAAGAGAACACCTGCATTATCTTTTTGAAAAGGAGCCATCATTCAGGAGAGGATCCTATACTGAGGATGAACTGTATCATGTTCTTAATAACAGAACTCAGTGTAAAACAAAAAAAAAGTCCAACCCCAAACCTTGCAAGTTATTTAGAAATAGTTTAAAACTACTGATTTAATATCACTTTTTCTGCTTCAAAGTACCCAAGGAAAAGAGAATTCGCTTGGACATCTAAAAACTTTTGAACACTTTAAAACTGGTTTAACATCTTCCCTTGTGCAAGCTCCCATTTGCAGGGGGAATTCTTATGAGGCAACAGGCTTTGGCATCATGCCTTTTGCAACCAGATCTGTGGGTTGGATCCCCGCTGACTTCCTAGTCCTTCACAGGGAGTCAGCTTCTGGACTAGGATTCTTAGTTCTTCAACATCATACTGTGTGTTCAGTTGTGCCAAACAGTACCTTGACTATACCTATTTCCTTCTGACTACTGAGTATGTTTGGAAGGTGCATTTGCATAATAGTTTTTCATGATTTTGTATATATCATTTACTATAATTTAAAGAGCAGAATTAATTCTGCAAAATTGTTTTAGAGTATGATCCATATAATTCTTGCGCAAGTAAACCTTATTCATTCAGAGTAAAGGAGGGATACTTGTGAGGAATTATAGGATCGAGCCTTAGGTTAGCAGGACTTTCCATATTGAGTTTTCCATGTGCTACACTGCACTAACTTAAAAACAAAACAAACAAATCCTTATAATATATTATAAGGTGCTGATTAGCTTTTTAACTTGTATTAACAGGAAAGTTTGGGGATGAGCTGAAGTTTTTCCACAGCTTGATTCTGTTAAGTTTTGTAGTTGGAAAACATTAGCTTTGTGGAGTTTTTTTTTTTTTTTAATTGTAATAGATTATTTTATAGCTTTTTGGACATTTTTTTAACGTGCACTATTTATAGTACTCTTAATGCAGACTTAGTATTTTGAGACTGAATATTCCACCAAACATGCAAATATTAGACCAAGTTGTTGGTAGATTAGTTATCTATCTCTGTTAATACTTAAACCAGCTGTGGAGCAGCTTAACAGGGAATAATAGCTGACTTTTCACAGATACAATGTTTAGATAAAGATGATTTTGACATAAAATGTTGATTGGCATGTTAACATAAAATTCAGTGCTAGAAGACACGTTTCGACAGTGTTTTCTAGCGCAGTGATCTGTTGCTATTTGTTTTGTTCCAGAATGTTTTGAGGTTTTGCTTGTTTGTTTTTTCTTTTGACGAAGGGAATGTAATTTAGAAGTCTTCACTGGCAAGTTTTCCATTAATTTTAAGCTTCTTTTAAGATCTACAGCAGATGAATGTTCTGCTGCAGGAAAATCTATTCCCTGCTGAAGCATTTTTCATTGAGCAATCTTTGTGTATGTGCTTCTAAGTACCTGCTTTGTTAATAATATGTATTTCAATGTAAAGAGCATATTTTGTATGCAAAAATGAAAGCTGTTAGAGTTGTAAAATAAATTTTATTGTGTAGTGAATGTTTTCAGAAGACAAGTTCTGAAATAACTTGACTATATCTAGTGTAGTTCATGTTGTGAAGCTTTGCTTTTGTAAGATATGAATAAAATAACACTTTCTAATTAAGTTTAATGTTAATTCTTCTTAAAATTGCATATGCTCCAACAGCTGGATCCTGGTGAGCTGCTGTTGGAAAGCCATGTACTGACTTTCATAGTTTGCACTGAATTATTTCAACTGAATCCCTTGCACTCATGATTGTATGTGGGCTACAAAACTGGAACTGATACATCTGGTCTTTAGAGATTAGGACATTTGGAGAGCAAGCATGTAACAACCAGCTCGTGTTTCCCTCCAAGATTCACCACATCAGGTAAGTCAAGGCACCTCTAGGACAAGTTGCAAATACAAGTGGTGGAGTCCAAGGAGCTGTGGACTTCAGCAGTATCTATGATCGTTTAGGTGAATTACCATATCAGAGGAGAAGGGGAAACAGTATGTTTATTTTTGTCTGCTTCTTAAGTTGCAAATACTTAATTCTAGAGCTGAACTAGGACACTCTTCACACTTTCCCTCCCTTCATATCATCATTCGTATTTGCTCATCTTCCAAATGCCTTCTCATACTATTTTTGTATTTCCATATTATCAATCAACAGTGTTTGCATGTCTGAAATCAGTTTTTATCACAGTAAGGCTGTCATCACTGCATATGGAACTTCTGTGTGTATTACTCATCACAACATTCAAGGCAACACCAAACTTTTAAGTTCTTTTGGACATGAGTTCATCTTATGCACATACGCACACATGCACATATATGTGCACACAACTCTTGGGAGCCTAAGTTGAAATGCATCTCAAATCTCTTACTCTTCTTTGTAAAGTTGCTGTCAGGGAAACAAGCAGAGAGAGGTCAAGACCCTGATCCAAAAAAGGGAGTTAGGAAACTAAATCGGGGCTTGAGAGGAACTTAGGTGTCTGACTTTAGATGCTGTAGTGAATTGTATAAATGCTACCTTATGCTTGAAATCCTAAACTCCATCCAACCTCTTGTTTTTATACCTTCCTAGGCACTTAGGAGCTGTACAAGCATTCAGGACCACACCAGTTTTGACATAGCAGAGCAGATCATCCAGAAATGAAATGGTCCTTTACTGAAGTCCCCTAAGTAGCTGAAGCAAACAGACGTTCTCAGAGCAGACTCCTTACAACATGGAATGAAAGCTTGCTGTTTTTCTTCCCCACTTCTTAAAGTAGCCCAGATCATTCACCTAAGCAGCAAATTATTTTCTCTTGTCAGGAGTTTCAGGCATGCATCAGAAAATTTCCTATCCATCAGGATCATCAGAAGGTCTACAGGTGAAGCTCTGCTCTTGTGCAGAAAATAACTCACACAGGTAAGGAAAAAAGCAAAGGTGCTCTTCAAAACTCAGCTTAATGAGGCTCTAAGAAACTTGATCTAGCTTGAAGTTAGCCCTGCTTCAGGAAGGAGGTTGGATTAGATAACTTCCTGAGGTTCCTCCCATGCTTAATTTTTCTATGATTCTGTGAAATTTAAATCTAAAGATCTAATGATTTTTTTTGTTGGATTGATTTTCAAAAATCAAACACATCATGCTAGACCAGGTTTCTGTTTGATAATACAGGGACAGGTGTTATGCGACGGCACAAGCTTTCAGAGAAAGCTTCATCTCTCAAATTTTTTCAGCAGTACTGCTAAAAGCCATGCTACACTTTTAATACTCTTAACTCTGAAAAAGTGTATTACATGTCATTATTTTAAAATATATTTATTGACTACATTGGTTGCCTCATATTGGAATGAAGAAGTTACACTTGTTACAGGGTCACTATTTTGCTGGCAAATCTTATTTTTCAGATGACTTCCTTGTCGCAAATCTTCTAAAAATTCTGCTTTGAGTTTGTTGAGTTCTTCTGCCAGGCTCTTCATATCACTTGGGCGTACATTTTTATCTAAAAGAAAGTTAAAGCTGTAGTTTTATACTCAAGTGTAAAGACAAGTTTTACAGATTTAGATATTTGCAGAATCCGAACCTATCTTTGACAGGACGTTAAAGGAGATTGCCTCAATCACACCTACAGGATGGCGATTCCTTAATTATTTACCCCAAAGGAATTTCACGGGTTCAATCTTATGTTGCCAGCTGAACTGCAAGTACTAGAACATGCTATGCCTACCTTTTGCGTCCTTCATTGTTTGAGAGATGATTCGTCTGAAAGTCTGATCAGCTTGATGGACAGTACTAGCTGCACAGATTGCTCGATCTACTTCCTGTCCAAAAGGATGAGCAGAAAGGATGAATATAAGCAAACACGTTAAATTTTATTTAGCTTTTCATCAACTGAAGTACTCTTCAAAAGCAGGCAACATATCAGCATCAACTCAGTGACTGGCACAGGAAAACACAGCTCCTTTGGATTCTGAAACATATATCTGGGTGACCCCCAGAGACAGGTACACGTGACATTTTCAGAAGTGAACATTATTTTCCTCATTGTGTGGAGTGGCAGCCTAGAGGCATTCTTTTTACTACTGTAGAATATACAACAGTACGCTTAGAGGTAGTTTAGTGGTTTAACTGAATAAGGTAAAAGAAGCACCCATTTCAAATATCGTTAACTCTTATGTACATGCTTTTGCAATCAAGAACTGCAGTAGGCATTTCTCAACTTTTGTCATCATGGTGATAAGAACACAATTCAGGAATAAATTATTCATTCATTCATTATCATCTGAAAGAATCGTAACCTTAAAGACAAATAGTTCTACCTTTTGCTCTGTATTTTCCTCATTTTGCTTCACTGGATTTTCCAAAGCATTGGCCAGCAAGTGAATGATCTGCAAACTAAGAACACAAGCAAGAGTAAAACATATCTGTAGTGAAACTATTTGGTTAATTTTTCATCATTTTTCATTAAATATCTCATCACAGAAAAAACCTTGTAAACTTTCAGTTAAATTTGTGAGATAATCAGTGAGATAATAGTTATACTGCAGGATAAATGGAAAATAATTATGACTAAACCCACAGCCGTTGTTTTCCAGTCTTAAGGCTTCAGACAATTTACATGAGTTTAACAAGTGTTTACAAATACAGCTAATAATAGTATAAACTCTGCAAAGGATGATGACTGAGTTTCCAAAACAACTGAAAAGTATGTATTGTATGTATGTCTTCCAAAAATCCCCAAACAGAATATTTTCTACATACTTTGTAGATATAGCGAAAAGGTTCTACCTGCCTTTTTATGAAAAGGGATCTTATTTAAAAACTCAAGCATCAATACAGTAACATACTTATCCTCCAAAGTACATTCAAAGCTTTTCAGGATGAGGCTGTTCTTTTCCCAAGCATTATTCTCAAGATCTGGCATTTCTATTTTTCTTGCCATTAGATATATTGTCTGATCAGGTAAAGGATGACTTCTTAAATGATTTCTTTGCAAGCACCATTCAAGTGGACACTCTAAAAATAACTGGCAGAAGCTCAATGAATCTAAAAATATAAACAGACAGTTTTACCTTCAAAGCTGCTCAGTAATAATTTCTGAGAGCAACATGCATGACAAAGGCTTTATATGAACTAGCAATTTCTATACTAGTTCTGAACCTAGAAGAATATGAACAATTTTGCCTTGCAGGCTGCTCAAGTTATAATTTCTGAGAACAACAGATATGACAAAAGCTTTATATGAACTAACAATTTCTAATAAAATAGTAACAGACATCTCTGCTTAGTGTGTTTTAGAAATTTAGCAATTAAGAACTACCAAATGTTCTGCAAGAGTAATTAAAAAAGGCAGTTAAATGCACTATTTGCTAGTTAGTTATTTTGTTATAAAGCTGAAAACAACTAGAGCATCCAAATATTACATCAATCATATGCAGGAGAATAAAGTGTGATTACATTTGCGAGCCAGCTGGTACACTTCATATCTCATGCTTTGATAGTAAAAGTTGTCATCCAAAATAAAATACAGTGGTCTCGAAGTGGCTACGTCTGTCAAGTAATGGCAAGCTCCGGCGTCAGGTCCCTGCGAGGAGAGCAATCCCTGCCCTTCACAGCAGGCAACGAAGCTCTCCCACGTCGACTCGGTTCTGCTTGGGGGGGCTGACAAACGGTCTCCGTTGATAAGAGCCTGCAAGAAGTGCTCCAGGTACTGCAACAACTCATGCCGGTACAACTTCCAGCGAGAGAGCTAGGAAATCACAGAACAAAACGGGTTAAAGAGTCCCTCAGGCACGGCCGCCCCGCGCGCCGCTGAGCCGCCCCTCAGCGCCGCTAACGGCCGCCCCCCCCCCCCCCCCATAAGGCTCCTGAGGTTGGAACGCCCGCGACTGGCCAATGAGAGCCGAGAGAGCGATGCCGCCCAATAGGAAGGAGGAAAGCGGCACTGACCAACGGGGTCTGTCCCGCCAGCCCCGCCTCCGGCGCGGGTGGGCCGAAGGCCTCCGGCGGGATGAGGTCATCGTAGGTGAGGAGCGCGCAGTCCCAGCGCTGGCGGCGCGGCAGGCGGTGGCGCAGGGCGCGGGCCAGGGTGGACTTGCCCGCCGCCGGCAGCCCGCACAGCACGCACAGCCCCACGCGTCGCCGCCCGGCGGCCTCCCGCTGCTCCATCGCCGGCACGGGGTCGCCCGGGAGGCGGGAGCTGGCGAGCGCATGCGCAGCAGCAGGGCGCGGGACGGCTGGGCGGTGACGCGCACGCGCCGGCAGCGGGGTGGGGGCGCGGGGCGGGCGCTGCGCAGGCGTAGTCGCAGTCGCTGTGCAGGCGCCGCCGTCGAGGCGGCGCTGAGGCGTGGTGGGGGGGGGGCGCGGGGCGCTGCGGCTTAAGCGGCCTCCCGCCGCGACCACACGTGTGAAACATCGGTTTTAGGCCAGTTTGATTTTGATAATAAATATAATGCTAAATTTTAGTAAAACCAGAAGTGCGAGATTGTCCAGTGATTCCTGATGTGTCCATTTCGAAAAAAAATAAGTGACTTCTTTTGTTAGGCTGATAAAATCAGGATGCTACTACATATGCTGACACTGATGTTTAATCATGGATGAATAAATTTTATTAATATTACACTTGTTAATCACATTTGAATGATAGGAATATTTAATAGTTACAATTATTTCAGATTTTCAGGAATTAAGAAAGACATCACTTATTTGGAAGATGCTCCTTGCCAGTGCAGGTTTTTGGCTGCAGGAGGTTTTGCGTTCTTTCGCCCAGCTCTTACGCACAATAACCATCTAAGGGATTAGAATTATTTTCTTTGGGAGCTGATTCCATAGTGTATTCACTGTTGCTGCTACCTTGTATTCCTAGCCTTTACCCATGAACACAATCAGTGCGCAATGCACTCTCCTACGTACAAAGAAGGATGATCTGTATCATTTTGTTTCTTCCAGTGAGTTTTTATTCTCAGTCTACATAATAGGTTCTTTTCCCTTAGTTGCCATTCTGACAAATGATGTAATCTCATACATTTTCTTTTAAATCAGTACCACTTCCTAACTGTCACATTTAGAACTACAGAAATTAGCTGTTCTTTTTGTAACAACCTGTCTCTAGCAAAAATCTCAAGCTGTAGTAACTAGTGAACATTTAAAACATTGTTAAGGTGTAGAACATATTTCTTGATATGCCACATTATCAATAAGAACAGAGATAGCTTGTTTTCTTTAGACTCAGATTTATTCTCCACAGAGTTTTTTCCTTCATTAGGGTCCCTTTATCAGGCCATTTTTACAAACTACCAGAATCGAAGAGTGATGTGACCAGTATGTTATGAGAGGTGGGATCCCGATCCCGGCTTTGATATATTTACACTGAAGAAAAGGCTCAGAGCAACAGTATAGGAACTATCCACAACTCAGCGTAAGAGGTACGGGCTGCACTGAGCTGCCGCCACCCAGGTTCTAGGCAGCGTACAGCTTCCAGGATAGCCCAGGAGGTAGACAGGCCAGAGGCTTCCTAAGAGGCCAATCTATGTTATAATTTTTGCTGCAGCATATGACTAGAGGTGAATAAATTATGTCCATTAAATGATTGAATGCACTTCTCTTTGGGCTGCAAGTAAGGCTGCACTTTGGAAGAGTTCTGTTTCTTGATGCTGTTTATTAGATAAAAACTAACAGAAGTTGAACTTTAGGCCTTTGATTTAAAAAAAGAGAGGTGAGGTAGATGAGACACAAATATCACTAGCAGCTCTTAGTAAAATAATGGGATATTGTGAAGTCCTATGTTCAGTGTCTCTGAACATCAAGTCTTCCAGTGGTACGGGCTTTCAGAAAGTGTTTTGACTGCATAAGAAAGGGACTGGAGGACTCCAATCTTCTTATTGTGATAGGAAAACAAATATTAGAGCATTCCATTATTTTTTACCTTTCACATATTTTTTCAGATAAGTTAATTGTCTGAACTGGTGAGGGCTTTCAAGAAACTTTCAGACAGCTGGTCTAAGTGGGACTGTGCGTCGTGGAGGTCCTGAAGGAACTGCAGGAAACTGGGTTTGTACTGGCTGCCTAAAGTGTGAAAAACACATTTTGTGAAGTATTTCAAGACTTGAGACAACTGGTTACAGCTAGAAAGTCCGTCTTGCCAACATATTTCTAATCTGGTACTTAACCACCCATTTGTAAACATTGTACATATCCATCTTGCCAACATATTTCTCATCTAGCACTTAACCACCCATTGGTAAACATTGTACGTACACACACACACACCCCTCTTTGGTAGCATTTACATGTCCCATTATGCTGGTTTCTATACAAGCAGTAAAACAGCATTTCTCCTTCATGCATTTAATCTACTATACATAGAAAATACAGGCAAAAAAAAAAATCTACTAGATTGCTTGGAGAAGACCTGCCATTTCTAAAGCAGGACTGGACCAGCTTCTGCAGTTGCATACATACTGATTGGAAACCTTGCTGTTTTATCTCATGATGCTGTCTGAAAAATCCCACTAAGCAGGACGTAAGACTTCAGGCATCTTGCTTATAGCGATACAGTAATGCATACACAGGAAACATTAAGTAAAGAAGCATTTAAAAACTACAAACCTTGGACTAGGAAAATGTGATATGGTAAAAAAATCAGGACTTGATGTGGTAGACTGGAAAAGATATCGCAGAAAAACAAGTTAGTGTACAACACAGATTTCAAAGTGTGGCTATTTTTTCAGTATTAGTTGATAAATAAAACTAAATAATATACAAATTTATTGCGGTCAGTGTTTTACAACAAATCAAAGCCCCAAACTTATGTTTATGGGGATGTGCATGTGCTAATGAAGGCAATGTTTTTCACCATCAAAACATAATATTAGGTCAATTATAGGCAATACAGGTGGTGGAAAACAAAGCAGCCTGGAGGAGATCTGGATGCAAGTACAATTTGCGTGTGAAGCTTCAGGCAGAACTGGGGGTCTGAGGAGGAAATCTGGAATTCTGAGTTCTGTTCTCTTATCCATCAGATGTTTGGAAGGGCAGTAGATAAGCCACCTAACCTCTTCATGCTTCAGTTTTCCATTTATGTAAAATGAGGTAACATTTATGTGCCCAAGAGCACAACACAAGGATGTCTGAGAAATAAGTAGTTTTGCAAGTCTCCCAATAAGCTGTTCCTATTAAATATTCTAATTAAATGTTCACATTTCTACTTTCTGGAAATACTCTTTAATTTGAAAATCCTTAAGCTAATGGTATTTCAGAGCTTACTTTCACTTCCTGTGACATTCTTCATATTCTCTCACAACATTTTGTTTTGCTCATTTTTATTTTGTTTTATCAGAACTAGATCCATGGCCTGGCTTGGCAACTTCTCTCATATACAGAGGCAGAGTTCAGGTGCAAACTTATTTCGGCTGCTCTGCTGAGTAGGAGCCTGTTCCATCCCATAATACCCAAGGTCCGTCCACCCAAACGGAAGTCTTGTCTAGCACATTATAAATTCTTCTAAATACTTGGAGACTCTGATGGTATTAATGTATCAAAAAAATCACAAAGTCATCAGTAACTACATTAGAGAAAACACACTATAATTCGGAATACTCGAAATAATGCAAATATGTATCTGTCTTACCTCATTTTTTCTTGTATTCTGACTTGTATTATTTTGTTTTGGTTGCTGCACATTGTTATCCCTGAAATAAAATTCATGTCATCATGAAAATCACCATTTGGATTAATTACATTCAAGGAAGCAATGTATTTCGAGGGACTAGGCTACAGCTTAAAGATCTGGCCTCTGACTCCACTACTTTCTGGCCTTGGCAAATAATTTCACTATTCTATTCCCCTGTGTCCATGAAATGCAGTTATGAAAAACAATTAGGAAAGTGCAATATATTTTAGGAAAAAAACACTTGAGAGTTCACAGCTGGAGCATCTGGATTAACACTACTACCTACATTACTAGCAGCAAGGCAGTCTTGTAGTAGGTACAATATTCTTTGTATATATAATGCTTCTAATTGCCTTGCTGAGTTAATTTGGAGCATGCTCTCAAGTGTTGAAATACCCATTTGTAATAAAGCAATACCTTTGTTGTCTTCTACTTTTCCTGCAAAACCTTCTTTTTATTGCATCCCGCTTAATGACTGCTATCACAATAACAATCAATATTGGCAACACAAGGAAGAAAAACACAAGCAGGCCATCTCGAAGTGATGTATCTAGAAAAAAATAATTGAAATCACGCGAAACAATTTTCTCATTTATCTCACATTAAAACATTTTGCTGCTAAAAAACACCTTTCTGCTGTAAAAACTACAATCTTCAAATTATTATAGATGAAAATGAGTTGCACCACTGAAGTTTACAAAATGCTCTGAATCTGAAGAGCAGCATTTGGCCTTATGTAACCACAAGTTCCTCTTCCTTCCTTCCCACCCCATGTTGTATGACATACAAACTGTTTTCCTTTTCCACATATTTTTTGAAGAACTCTACATCAGACAAATTCATTTTGTATATGCTTACACATACTTGATCTGCATGAGCTTTGTCTTCTTAAGCTATTAACAAATCAAAACCAGGGGTTTTGCCTTTCCCAAAATATAAATTTGGTAAAATTTGATAAAATATGAATTGGTTTTTGCTTCCCAAAGTTACAGATGATGAACCTCATTTCTAAAGAAAGAGAGGGAAAAGAGGTTTCATGGTCTCTCAGTCTAAAGGCCAGCAAAATTTACTCCATTTTCCCTTTGTAGAATTTCTAAAATTTTAGATAAGCCAAGTGCTGCTTGCTGCATGCACCTCCTTAATCCCTCTCAATCCCTCAAAGGGTCTCAGTGAGACCTTTTCCATACATAAGGGTTGCTGTTTCATTCTCAAGCTATAGTCTTCCTACTTGACATCTATTTTTGTCATAACTCATATTTTAAATATGTAACAGTAATTCTAAACAATTAATGTATTGGTTTTTATCTCAGACAAAATAGGCTTGAGCTCAAATTCTCTCCTGCACTAACTTCCTTGAAGTCTACAGATCTACACATCAGATAATCCTGTTCATTCTCCAAGTCAGTCCATGACTGAGTGTTCCATGCAGTAGAAAAACAGTTAAAAAATAAAGGAGAGTGAAAAAAACCCTGTGTAGTAGGTTATTTTATCAGACACTGGAGGCAGAATGAAAGACAGTTTCAGCATCCTACCTATGTGAGCTGGACCACTGTCGACACTGCCACCATAGCCTGGCTGGTCGCAAAAAGGAGGTGCCCATCCGTAATTGCAGTGGCAGTTCCCATTGTTGTTACACACCTGCAGTCAATACAACACAGAATAGCCACACGGACAACACCTCTTTTCAAAGGAAAGTGGCCACTTTCAACCTCCAAGGGATACTTGGAGTTCCACATTAAGAATTGCATGTGGAAACAAGTATTACATAGAGAAAGGAGCACTGTCTGGGAATAAGCTCTTCCCCTCCATAACATCCCAAAACACCGTGAGTGATACTGATGCCACAAGTCCGTAACATTTAATCCTTTTTTGTTATCTGCCTGCAATAGAGTACAGTTCAAATAAAAGCTTCTCAGTTTTACAACCTCTGGACCCCATTTTAATTTTTGGCAGAGAAATATAAATCAAGAATCATTAGACTGTCCTTCTCAAAATAGTATTTTCCTTTTACGATTGCACAACTCAGAAATAGAAGAAGATTCCTTTGAGAAATTAAGAAGAAAATGTGTTTCAATGTTAGTGTTAAGAGGTTTACGGTATATTAACAATATGAATTACAGATAAAAAAGTGGACTTGACTTTTAATAAAGATCAGAAAAAAGCAAAGCCATCTGTCTGCTCATTGGTTTTATGCAGGGATTTTGCACCTATCCCTGTCTTCCACAAATGGCATGAAAACACCATCTACTCACCCCATTATCATTACACTTCTGCTTTACATCACAGCTGTAGCCCAGGTAACTTGCATTAACACATTCAAAATTGACACAAGCCTGCAAAAAGCGTTCAGTATCTTTAAAGACAAAACTTAAAAAAAATCCTATGCTTTTATAAATATGCTCTAAAAATACATATGTTTAAAAGGCTACAGCTTTTACTTAAATATCAAGAAAATGGGCTGGTAGGAGAGTCAATACTTCACAACTTTATAGCTGTATTTGTCTTAAATTCTTTTACTGCATTTTGATGGAAATAATCTGAGTAACTGATAATGTAGCCCACTGCTTTGTAGCATCAAGTTTTTAAAGAGCTAATTAATTTTTGTGTGTGTGCATAGCTGAAAAAGCAGATTTTTTATCCTATTACTGTATACAAATGAGAGAAAAGAAATGGTGATTCCTAGCACTTTCTCTCTCAGGTAAATGTAAGTAAAATTCGAAGGAGCAAAACAAAGGCTTTTCTGTAGCAGAAGTGCCAAAGGCTAATCCAAACACTCAATCTCCTTACAAGGCAGGTATTTTGCATGTTTTTAGCCTACATTATTACAAGAAAATTTGCAATGCAGCTTAACATTTAGAAAGTTACGGAGAACTTTGCAGTTGTTGGAACATATTCTGTAATGCTGCTGTGATTTGTCTTACCTTCCTTTCTCCACAGGCTGTTCCCTCATGAACTTGAGCAGGATCAGGGACATCTGATCCTAAGTCAAAGTCAGAAGACCAGCATAAAACCCCGGACGCATTGTTGACAACACTCCAAACAGGAAGATTTTGAAGACTAACAGAAGTGCACTGGAGCTTGCCACATAGACTATGCCTGTAATGAACGAATGACACTCAGAGAAACGGTGACAGAAAGAAACAGTATCAGTGCAAACACACTGTTCAGTAGAACTTTTCAGCTTGCATTTCAAGCAAATGTTCTTCTCTTAAGTCTCATGCTCTTAAGAGTTTGTAACAAGATAAATTTTTCACATTGAAGGTTTTAGGCTTAGCTTTTATTTGCTGGTGACTTACTGAACAGGACATTTCTTGTATACTCCACCTCTCATTCCACAGTTTCCAAACCTATCTCCTTTAATATTGGCTTTTTCAAAGCACACATCAGGCGCTTTTCGTGCCCCTGTAAGAATAATTGCAAATGTTAGTAGGCCATCACACTGTCTTAGAAATATAAGAAAGAAAAATAAAAATCTGAAATGTCTATTAGGAGTCTTTTAATATAAAATTATAAAAAATACCTTTTCCATATATGGATTCACATTGTGAATCAAAACTTTGGCATACTCCATAGTAGCAATATTCTTTCATGTTGTTACATGGGTAACCATTCATGATATAAACATCATCTGGGCAGTAGGCATAGCTTCCATTGCAGTATTCAGGTAGATCACAGAAATCCATTTTTGACCTACATTCTGCTCCTGCCACTTTAAACTAGAAACAGAGACTTTTATTTTGCACAGCAGAAATTCTAACATGAAACAATGGCAACTGGGAAGCATTTTTGATTTTAAGGAAGACAAAATAGTTCTTCAGATCAGTACCCAATGAATGTCCAGAATTTCCCTCAATTTCATGTGGTGGTATATGTACAAATCTTACAGCGGAGCCTGCATGGGACTAGGGTAGATTGTAAAAACACACACACAAGCACAAATTAAAAAACAGGCAACTATTAGAGACTTTAGAGAAGCTTGGGCTTGCACAATGGAGATCACTGCTTTGAGTCACCTAATTAGTCTTGCCTCCTACAAGGGATGACACAGAGATGACATTTGATTTCTAAGCCACTGGCCAAGAGTCATCAGACCCAAATTCTCTGCTTACATGCTCTCTGCTGTGGAGCGTAGTTTTGATAATGTGAAAATATGTCAAGAGACACTACGATAGATAACTTCTTTTTAAAACATTGTTTTATGTTTAAAAAAAAAACAAAAAAAATACTAGTAATTAGTATCAATTTATCTTAATACAACACAGCCTACCTTGCAATTTTCACAACACAGCCCTTGAGCACATTGTGATCCAGACGTGAGTTTGCAGGTTGCAGCATCACAGCAAGGATTTGTACATTCCTAAAACACAGCCACAAACATGGGGATACAATGTTTTTACTTCACTATACAGCTAAAGAATTGGGAAGTACATCATCAAACTAAGTGCATGGACAAACCAAACATTAAATACACCTTCTCTCTTTCATATTCTGAGGTTGAGACCCTTCTGTTCTAACAGACCCCAGCATACAGTTTGGCTGTGTTTTCCTACTACAAGTTTTCTTGTAGTAAGAAAACTTCTATTTTGATGGCTGTGACACAGGGATATAGGAGAAAATTACATTCTAAATAGACACTAAAAGAAGCAGAAACTCTTTGATTTCTAAGAAACACTTCCTATTGCCCCTCCCATCTTAATTTTCCTCCACATTTATAGTTTGATGTAGAAAAATGTTGGTATCTTTTCATGAGTTAGAAGACCTATACAATGGAACCTGGATTTGCTGACAGCCTTTTGATTTGCTCGTGGTCTGAGAAACTTCCATTTCCTAAAGAATGAGTCAAATATCCCATTCTTTGAGAGACAGACATTGTGACAATGTGAATACGACTATTAAAGGTAGCTTTGTTGTGGGTTAAGTTTAAGGGTTCCAGTTAGGAATCCAATAAGTGCTAGAGAGTTTAATAGTGTCTTCTATATAACAGATCTATGTTGCAAAAGACAGCGCAAAAAACAATGGCATTTCCACACCTTTTGCACTGAAATACACTGCTTGCTCAAGCACTGATTCAAAGTTCTGTGAAGTTTAGTAGCCGTTAGCTGAGTTCACATCAAAATCAAAGTATGATTTTAGACTGTTTCTAAAATTTATCTTCATACTGTTTGCAACAATCTAAACTTACAAAGAAAATTTCCCAAATATAAATGGAAATGAGATGTACCAAAAGGCCCGGAAAAGAACAAGCATCCAGCTGAATTTCACTGTAATACCTGCGGTTTGCCACAGTCGCATTCTTCATTGCCATCCACCACATTATTACCACAGACAGGTTCTTTGTAAACATTACTTGTTTTGGGAGGATTTCTGAGGCAGTTTCCTCCTCCATTTAGAATAAGATTCTCAAAATCATCTGCACTACAGGTGCTGAAATTCCTGGATCCACTGAAAAACATGATGTTATTTTAATATAAATATTTTGCTTACAAAAAGCAATGCAATTCAAACCATTTAATATAATTCAATCTATTATAAATACTATGTTTTGTAATGTTAGGAGATCATGAGATAGTTGATTTTTACTTCAGCTTGTATTAGAGTATGGCACTCCTTGAAGTTAAAAGATACTATTTACAACAAATGTAGAGATATTTTCAGAAGCAAAAGAGACCATTGGAATATCTATTCTGATGTCCTATTTGAAATGGGCCTCAAAAATTCCTCATCTGTACTGAGTCCCAAAATGTGTGATTAAAACATATTTTCCAGAAGAACTATCACTTTAATTTGGAATCCCTAAGAACTCAGGAACGCATCTTCCCACAACAGCTTGGTCCAGTCTTCAGTTATCCTGATTAATACAAGTGTGGACAGATAAAATAATATGATCTTTTTCTCTTAGATAAAGGGAAGCCAAAGAACAAATGAACTGAAGGAAAGACAGTTTGAGAGGTTTTGTTTAAACTGATGGTTAAGGGAATCCTTGGAAGGACACATGTTTGCACAAATCCAGTGAGTATACACAGAGCATTCTCAGTAGGGTAAAAATCAGCAACGCACTAACATTAAAAAAACACAACCCAAAATCTAAGTGATCTTTTACAAATGCTACAAATAAAAGAATCACTGGATCAGAAAACAGGTAATGTTTCAAACACATTATAATGATATCAAGTCCTAAGTCAGCGAGTTCACCTCTGTGATTAAACTTCTCAAACAAACTCTCCATTCTCAAAAGTTCTTTAACATTCATGGGAATTCCACAGCTCATGAAGCCTAGCCACCACAGATAAATAACAATGATTAAAATAAAATAAATGGAAATCTTACTTATCTGTGCTGTACATAATGTAGGATGCAGGACATCTTTTATCATCATGTTTCATTCCAAGATTATGGCCCAATTCATGTGCAACTACTGTAGCATGACGTAACACATTGTTATGATTAAACTAATAAAGAGAATCAGTGTTAAAAATTATTTACGAAACTAACAGAATCACTTTGTTTCTACCCCCTGATTTATTCAAGCCACAAGTCTCGCAGAAGCTATGAAGACAGATTATAGTATTGCAAAAAAAGAAGCAGAAAGACCAAACAATTTGTCACTTTTTTTTTAAGGTAGGGCCAGACTCTTTCTGTTCTTTCTGTCAGGATTATATTCTGAATACCATAGGTAATCAGTAATGTCATTGATTTCAATGGAGTCTTCAAAGACAAACACATTGTTAAACATAAAGAACAGAATCTGGCTCTGAGATTGTTCATGATACTATGGCATCCATATGATAAAGACAGGTACCTCAGGAGATGTTGGTTCTGCCCTCAAGGCTGAAGGAGAGAAAAAGTTTCTGGCTAATTTTGCCAAATTTAGAATTTTTCCCCATTCACAGCCCTTTTGTGGAGAATTCTGGGCACTTAAGAATATAGCGCATTATGTTCAGTCTCTATCCACATAAAGAGTCAAAAAGTATATATGTTATGTTGTGGCAGCATTCCCATCGCAGAAATACTGTGCTTATGAACCTTAAAGTTACGAAGATGGGCTTTTCTGATACAACCTTAAGCTAAACGAATTATGAAAAGGTGATCAAAGAATGATTTCAGGACTAAATTAGTCAAGCAGACTGGAATGTGAAGAACAGAGAAACTGGGAAATACATTTATTTTTTATGTAAGTATAATAATATGTACAAATCTTTACCTAGGAAACCCAATGAAAGAAACCGTACCATCCCAAGCCCAGTCTCTAAGTCCTGGGTGACTTGGCCAAAGAGGTCAACAAAGTGTACGTTATTTATTAGCATGTTCTGAAGGTACCTCTGCAGTAACAATGTCAGCAGTGGCAATAGCAGTAGCTACAACTCTGGGTTGTGCGAATGCATAGAAGAAAGCATTCAATTGTTGTGAGACCTCTCTGTCTCACTAGCAGCACATCTATAATAATTTAGCTACTCCTGTGTAGCTTCTTACATTAATCACAAAGTTATTTACTTACAGTGCTGATTGACCCTCCCTGGACTTGTGAACAGATGGTACCTACAAAAGCCATTCCGATGGCTCCAGCATAAGAGTTTCTCCCTCTGCAACAAAAGCAGTTTGAAGATGTTATTGAAATAGGACATGAAAGTTTGTAATTTCTACTGAGAAACACTCAGATACTGCAAGACAAAATTTGGTCTTCCTGGAGTCAAGAAGAAATTTGCCACTATATCAGGGTGTCACTGTTATTAATCATGAAAAGCTGAATAACATTGCTTGAAAGCAATGATCACATAAGTCTGCTGTGTCAGTGAGTTGATGGAAAATAAGGAATTCATTCCAAAAATAGTTTCTTGATGTTTTTCCTGGTTAAAACAGTTTGGAAGTTGAGTGAACTTTGCTCCAGTTATATTTTCAATCATATATAAAACCAAAATCGTATACATAAACAACACTGGCAGAGTGACTAGTTTTTGCACTGAACCAAAACTTACATTATGAGATGGCTAACGTCATTTCTTGATCGTTTAATAAGATCTTTTTGTCTCCAAGAAACAAATCTGCTCAGTACATCTCCAGCTGAACCATCCATTACAGATATGTGGTTTGTATCTGACCAGATCTCTAATCCAACCAAAACAATCTGGATGTTTAAAGCTCTATACATCTGGAAATACACAATGATAATTACTGTCCATCAGTGTGGTTCAACTGAATTCTGAAAGATTACATCAGTACTGCTGAGTAAACATGAGGCTGAACATAACAATGGAAGCATAAGTTTAGTTTATTTTAGTAATTAACACTTAGTTTTACATGAGGAAAGCATATGTGACTGAAGGCCATCTACTTCATAGAGGTACTTAAACATAACTTTCAGATGTGAGAGGCTGGAATAACCACATTCATTCGTTTCCTTAGCCAACTGTCTTGAGGAGAAATTGGGAAGAGATGATTAGAGATCCTATGGAATTCTTCACAGTTCTGACATTTTGCTTAATAAAAAACAAACTACAAACAAGAGAAAGACTCTTCTTGGAAATATAAAATATACTGGAGACCTCAGGTTCCTGGAGCAGCCAAAGTCTGGGAGCATACAGAATTGGTTTAAAAACATCTTGCATCTCTCTCCTTGCCTGCACCTCTGCAAGCCTTGTGCATAGATTCATGACATTCTTTAACTATATTAAACATTGATAAATAACTACCAAATACAGTTTCAGAACATAATTGTACAATTTACTGCATTAGTCATTCTTTTGTAAACTATGATAAAGCAGAAACTACTGAATGTGACTGAACCTACCCCATCAACATAATTTATCAGCTCAACTACCTCCTTTTGCACTGCAGCAGAGTCAGATTTCTTCAGCAAAAACTGTAAAATACCATATGAAAATGTCAGAGAAAAGTTTTAATAATTTAATAACATGTATTTAGCATTGGATGAAATAATTACCCTGTTGTTATCCACTACCATAAATAATTCCACATAGCTTTTCTGTGGCAAGACAGCGCGCTTCTTCTGTAAATTAGAAAGAACAGTAAGTTAACATAATGACTAGCAAGTTTAACTTTTTAAATTTATTTTTCTCATGATTTCTATTTCATGTATTTATAAGGCAACAGTCCATTTTTTAATGTGGCCTCCAAGGTCAAATTGCTTTAGATTTCCACATAAATATCTATGTCAGTAATTCACTTCCGGTCAGACACTGGAGATGTATGAGCTGAAAGGCAGCTGCATGTCTTTCGCACCATACTCTCTGCTCTTCTGCTAAAGGCTGGCTTGAAGCTATGCTAAATTCCCATGGTGCTGTTATTCTGTTTCAGGATTTCCTTAGCGGTACTCCCATTAGTTTGGGGTCCATGAAAATTAGGGCCACAAGAAAGTGGCCAGCCAGGCCAAACCCACCTAGCAAAAGCAAGAGCTCTGTAGACTCCTGGCTCCTGGAATAGCCTGAGGAAAGGGGTTGAACCACAGCCCTTGAGAGAAGCAGAAGTGTATTTACCCTCAAAAGCTTTTCCCCACTAGAGGTACTGTTTGATAAAAATGCGTATTTCACAGAATGCTTCACAAATGTCTTTTCATGAGGAAGACTGTCATTCAGCACACCACATCGGAAAGGGATATGCTGCACATCTTCTAACTGGTAAAAAACATGTTCAAATGTGCTGGACGTGTTGAGTGGCTCCATTCCATACCACTTGTCACCAATGTAGAGAATTCCTCTAGTAATCATAAAAGAATGAAAAATTATTCCACAATTATGACTAGGTGAGTGAATGAAAGCTGAATATTTAAAAACTATGACTCTTCATACCACTATGTTGAAATAAATTATTACCTTAAAATAAATTATCTTAGTATGGGGACTAAGTTCAAATGCACAACAGTATCTCAAAGACAAAATAGAACTTTTTAAAAATAATCATACACAGGCGTGTGCTCCTTGAGTCATTTAGTAGGGAAGCCTAATCATTACTGAATTAATGAGACTGGATTGTGGATACACAGCCGAAGCAAAGGGGCTGTTTTGGTCCTTATCTCTAGTCTCACTTCTAGCTCCATGTAGCTAAAGTAATCTAGCTTTTCTGAAAAAGATACCTTTTAAGATGAAAAGAAAGGCTAAAATCACCAGTGTGTTTATGATGGCAACAGCAGTATTGCACTATGGGTGCAGCTAAGTAAAAAGATTTTGCATTTGTCCATGACTCAGAAACACCTGTTTCATGCCCATTTGCTGTAAGAGAATCTTTCAGAAGCTATTATCTTGTTCTCCAGAATCTTAAACTATATTTAGAAAAGGAATTCTCTAGTTACTAGCTTGTGAAAGAAATTCCTCAAAAAACAGGTGTTCAAGGTAACTGAAGGAGTTGAGTCTGCATAAGTGTGCAGAACACCCAAAACAATATTTCTGTTCTGTTTAGTGAGGTCAAATGTTAACTGAAATACCAGTATGCTGATTATTTGCCAGGAAATGCCACTATTTATTGACTGGCAGGCATCTCATTTTGATACGATACAGGAAGGATATTTAGGTGAACGTTCACACTTGACCTTTCCTGCCTGTCAAAAAGAAATCACAGAATCACAGAATGGTTGAGGTTGGAAGGAACCTCTGGACATTGTCTAAGTCCAACCGCCCTGCTCAAGCAGGGTCACCTAGAGCACATTGCACAGGATCGCATCCAGGCGTGTTTTGAATAGCTCCAGAGAAGGAGACTCCACCACCTCTCTGGGCAACCTCTTCCAGGGCTCTGTCACCCTCACAGTGAAGAAGTTTTTCCTCATGTTCAGATGGAATTGTCTGTGTTTCAGTTTGTGCCCGTTGCCTCGCGTCCTGTCGCTCGGCACCACTGAAAAGAGTCTGGCCCCATCCTCTCGACACCCTCCCTTCAGATACTTGTACACGTTGATAAGATCTCCTCTCAGCCTTCTCTTCTCCAGGCTGAACAGGCCCAGCTCTCTCAGCCTTTCCTCATAAGAGAGATGCT
>NW_020448641.1:5124402-5129784 GCF_003343035.1 Apteryx rowi
GAGAACCAGGGCCTGTGATTGTGAGGCTACTTCCAGCTGTCTGTAGAAGGCCTCATCGACTTCCTCTTCCTGATCAAGTGGCCTGTAGTAAACACCCACAATAGTGTCACTCATGCTAGCTTGCCCTTTAATCCTTACCCATAAGCTCTCCACTCGCTCTTCATCCATCCCTAGGCAGAGCTCAACACATTCCAGGTGCTCTCTCACATAAAGAGCAACTCCACCACCTCGCTTTCCTGGCCTGTCTTTCCTAAAAAGCACGTAGCCATCCATGACAGCACTCCAGTCACGTGAGCTATCCCACCATGTCTCTGTAACTGCAATGAGATCATGGCCCTGCAACCACACACAGATCTCTAGTTCTTCCTGTTTATTCCCCATGCTGCGTGCATTGGTGTACAGGCATTTCAGAGGGGTGATTGAGCATGCAGGTTTCCCAGGAAGGATACAAGAGGATCCTCCATAGCCATGTCCTGTACGCACTTCCCCAGCTGCATGCACCCACTGCAGGCATCCTGACTTGAGCCGCGTTTTGTCGACTACCCTGTCTCTATAACTCTCCCCTTCCCCCACCAAGGCTTCAAGATCCTACAAGTTCATCCAAAGCCCAGCTGAAGAGCCCGGTTAAATGAGCCCAGGGAGCACCGACACACTCTACGCACAGTCTCGATGCCCGCACAGCTTGCTGTGCATGCCATTTCTTTTTGTCAACTCACATGGGCAGATTCCGCAGGGAGAACTTGGGAGAACACTATCGCCTTTTATAAATAATTTGGCTCTTTTATATATCTCAGATTAACATAATTGTATTGTATTTGAAACACTTCCATTGTTCTGAAAGCTAAATTCTAAATGCAGCCCATCAACGATATCTGTACAGTGGGACAGATACACTAAATTAAAATGTTAAGGTGTTAACATACAGAAAATACTTGCAAGATAGAACAGTGGTTTTTTTCCAGCTGTTTGATGAATAGCAACAGCAACTCTTTTTTACTGTTTTTACTGTGGTATTGCACAATTAATTATCTTAAAGTAAAAAGTAAGTGGTAATACCTAAGGCCATCACATGTGCTAAGAGCAAGCATTGAGTCAGCAACTCCTTCAACAGTGCCATGATAATAACAGTGTGTCTGAAATGCAAGAAAACCTTAAATTAATTAAATCAAAAAAAGCTTTCTCATTCTTGAAGCACTCAGTTAAGTTTTACTGGGCTCACATGCTTCATGTTGAAATTAAAAGTAAAAGCATGCTTAAGGTTTCCTTGATTCAGGGCCTCAAAACTATAGAGCTTTGATGTTGCCACTGTACTTTTAGCTGTATACTATGCAATGGCAACATAATCAGGTAGCTCAAATCCAATCTTGGCATAAATTTCTATTCCTTTCATATCCTGCAAAAGTATGTATCATCATACACAGAATGAAGATAAGCACACTCCCTCATAAGACATAGAGTGTTATGTTTTACATCAACAAAAATTGATAAACATAAATGTCACGAATATTAAAACTCAGGAAAGCCTATTTTCCAGCAAATTTATTTTTCTTCTCTAGCTACTTTATGTGCATCACTTCTACTTTTCCTTCCGCTGCCAAAAATGGAATCGATTTTCACTGTCCTATCATAGAGATATGAAGACATTCAGAGTGAATGGTTGCATACACTTGTTTTTGCTTTGAAAATACATTTAGATGCATATACATCTTGTTGTAGTCCTCAGTTCTAACAAATTGTTAATATGACCTTCAACGCATGAAGCTTGGCTTCCCAGGGTTGAGGAAACTTACACAAACGGGGAACTTTATTAAGTACAATACCTTGATTTTTGACTGTGTAGTCTCCATTTTCCCATTTTTCCCATATGTATATACTCTAAAGTCTTCACTAACAAGCTTTCTGGAAACAAAAATAAACCACTGCTCTCTTACCAGGCTATAACACAAGATATAAATCAAGAATCATAAGTACTACATTCTGTTAGCAGCATACACATGCTAAATTATTATTAAAATCCATAGACATGAAACAAAATACCTTAAAAATGAGATACATTATTTGGAAAATAGGTTATTTTAAAATATTTTAACCTAAATATCTATACAGTAGGATTTGACCAGACTATATTATATCAGGGGCTGGACTCAGAAATGAGGAACAACAAAAATAGACAAATTTCTCCAAGTACAACATGGCTAACGCTCCCCACCCCAGGTTAATAAAGAGCTAATGTTAAAATGAATTCTAACTTTACACAACGATTTTCCAAAATCCACTATCTTGGGGTGCTAATAAAAAGTTAATTAAAATAAAATTCTGCAAAATTAAAAAAATCATTTCTATTTGCATAATACAGCCATTATTTATCACAACTTTTTGCATTACTACAATCTGACAGCTAAAAGGTTTCTTCCAAGCATTTTCCAGTCTAAAAATATTTTTCTATATCAAACTAAATCCCAAACTGGAACAATTCCTTAGGACACTGCATCACATACTTATTTTTCTTTAGTTTTAGGAGGTATGTTCCATTTCTGGTTTTAACTGAATACGAAAGTTTGTCATCTGAATGCTCCTGCAAACAGAACAAAAAATATCACTTAATAACGTGATTTTCTACCTGGGTGTATGAGTTCTATGTTTTCTTTGACAATAGAGATGTATATGTTTTAAGTGTATACCAGATTCAAAAAACACACATTCCTAAACCTCATACTTTCAGCATTTCAGTAGCACACTCTGCATTCTTTCCTATTGAAATTTTAAATTCTATCTAAGCTACAAAATTCCATGTAGAAGAGAAAACAAAAAGGTAAACAAACTACACAAGAAATTAAATGTGTCTACCATTAAAGATTTATAGAGGGAATATAAAATACATAGCACCTACAGGAAGAATGAAAAAAAAAATTTATGGTATTAAAAGAACAAAAAGGAAATATTAGTAAAGCTAAATCTAGACTACCATGCTATGGTTTTATAGACTCAGGAATAGATGATCCTAAGAAACTAGGGGAGAGAAAGTAATTACAGCTTGGATAAAGGGTATCTGATTCAGTTCCCCAGGCAGGGCATAGCTGAAATATGTTGCCAAACTACCACATAATGTTTTGTGACACTCCTTGTGCAAATCAGCAGCAGCCGGATGAACGACTCACAAATTCTTCTTTCGATAATCAGTATGTACAAAGGTGACTAATGCTATTTCATTATCAGTTATTTCAGTAATTGAACTCTGTATCTGGCACAAAGGTAATTATCAGAACTGAAGGCTTCGATCCTGCTCTCTTAACTCAATCATTTTACCTGTACTACTATATAGGGCCACTTGTACAAAGCAAGTACCAGCCCTTTAGGTGCTAGAAAGTGAAATCCTATGTTTATTCAAAGACCAGGTACAACGTGCAAAAGAACAGATACGGTATGGATGTTAGTTCAAGTTTGAATGCAACATCTAATTTGACTTGGAGGAAATGGCAATACTCTTCATGTTCCTCCCTACTTCTCTCTGATAAGGCAGTTAACAGGACTAGAAGTTTGAAAGGCACTAACTGAGAGTACAGTGAGTTTTTGTGCACTTCGTGTGTGTGCGCGTGCGTGTGTCTAATATAGGACAACGTTGTGAAAAACAACAATATTAGAAGAAAAATTTACATAGAGCAACAAACCTCATGAAAAAATGGGTGACGGTTCTCTCCGCCTGTCAGACTTTGAGGAACAATTATTTCTAATGTAGAAAGGTTGGATGTCTGTTCAGAAGAAACACCTAAAAATAAAGTTTGAAATTTCTAAAGAATCAGAAGGGATAAGTAATACATCAGACTGGTATCTGCACAGTGGCGGTCTCTTAAAGATAATTCTAATCAGACCATAAATCAAGGAGTAATTTCACCAGTATGGGACCCAACTCAGTTTGGTCTATTCTATAGAGTCTATTCCAGAGTTTTTGGATTATGCTGGTAAAGTCACAGAAATCAACGTTTCCACTCATGGCCAAAGTACTCCTCACTTCTGAGTGTTAAAATTAAGTATATGTGGCCTCATTCTCTGCAGAAATGCTGTATGTTTTGACTGTGTTCGAAGTTAATGATATCACCACCCCAAAACCAACTGCTGTAAAGTGCTAAAAACTGCAAATTCAAACAAGAGTTTTTTAAACTGGATATCCAAAAGTAGCTGACAATCTTGGGATTAACTCTTGATCTTAGTTACCTACCTTTTAAGCTGACATAGTAACTCAAATGTTGTTCATTCTTTCACAGTGGCATATCAAAACAAATTAACTATTGTTTGAAAAAAAAAAAGTCAACCAATATGACAGTAACATCACAGAATTCCCCAAGAACAAGAAATTTTTACAAACTCTCCTGTATTCAGTGCATACTTAGTGATGAAGAAATAGTTTAGGAATGGTCAAACTGATTTAAAAAGGGGTAACTTCTCATTCACTGGTTAAAGCTGGGTTCTTCTGGATAATACTCTATGCGAGTACAGAAATAAAAACTACCAAATTACTTAAATACAATCTTAATTCTGACATTTTATAACCTGGATTATTAACTTTGTAAATTTGTCCATCCTGTTTTCTTTTTTAAATCATTTTTTCCTCAGACCTACACTTTTAACCTGATGTACCACAGAAAATTTACGTAGCTACCTTCTCTGTCCACCTGTCTGTACCTTCTTGGTAATTTCTGAAGCAGCTGTTGAGTTTAAATCAACTATGCAAGAGATGTTAACATTTCAGGGAGAACAAAATTCCTTCCAGTTTTGTGAAATCACCTCCTAGGTGCCAGGAAGAATGTGCTGATCTGTAAATCTATAGCAGGGCTCTCTAGGAGCAGCTGATGGAAGTACAGGACAATTATTTTAAATAAGGAAATTAAGGTGGATCCAATTTTGCCAGGAAGTTTCAAAACAACTTGCTAGGCAGCAGGAGAATACTGTATCTCCAGAAGAATAAACTCTGTCTCTGAATACGCTGGGAAATGTTTTCTAATGGTTACAGAGCCATTGCCGTGGCACTCTCTCCCTATCTACTGTTAACTCCTGCCTTTGCTCACCTCCTCCCCACTGCTCACGTCTCTACTTCCTGCTACCCTTTCCCAGATTAAATCAGCTCCCTCTTTAACCCTTTCCTTCCGTTCACATCCCTTTACTAGCATCCCTTTCTGGACTGGTCTGAATTTGGAACCCATGTAGCTGTCTTGAATGTTTAGTTCTGCCACCCGCTGCCTCTATAGCCACCACACCTATAGCTGCTGCCTCTGTAGCCATCGTCTCTATAGCCACTGCCTCTATAGCCATCACGCTGCCTCCTGCCATCGCCCCTATAGCCACCATGCTGCCTCTATAGCCATCACGCTGCCTCCTGCCATCGCC
>NW_020448641.1:5130625-5132993 GCF_003343035.1 Apteryx rowi
CCTCTATAGCCACCATGCTGCCTCTATAGCCATCGCGCTGCCTCCTGCCGTCGCCCATGCACAGCAGTGTCAGCCTAACGCTGCATCTCCTTTGTTCCAGCCACTGCCATGGTTGTATCCTCTGCGCCATTTACATTATATCGGAATTAACTCCAGAACGTCATGCTAACTCAGGAAGGTAAGGATAAGAAGCCTGTTGAATATCTGGTTTCAGGTAAATGATATTATAAAGACAAAACCAGTCTCCAATGACTTTTTTAAATTGGGTGAACTTGAATTCTGCTTCCTCTTTGTCTGCTCATCCATCTGGTATTAGCTCTCATTGTGGGCAACAGAGACACAACCACCATGTTCAAAGGGGTTACAGAGCCAATGATAACATTGATTTTAACATCCAAAGTGGTGGTTTCTTGCTTCTTAAATTGTGCTTTTGATATGGAACCAAAAAGATTTCCTTTCTTTTCTAGTGCGAAGTCACCCTCTGCCTCCCACATTTCTGTGACAGAAGTTAGTAATTGCAAAAAAGCCACAGAACATGTTATGAATCACCCATTCGAAGCGAGGAGGATGATTCTTCAGTGTTATTTATAAAGACAATCTCTATCAGATAACATCAAGATTTTTAAAAGCTAGGCACACGTAGTACATGTTTAACATTAAAGACTGACATTACAACAAAAATGTTGATGTTGTATTAGCAAACAGGCCTCCCAACAATGTTGGCTCTTAACATTTACTTTTGACTTTGCTTTTTATCCTCGAATCACTTTAAGTTCTTAACTAAATCAAACAACCCACTTCTGCTTCATGAGTGAAGCGTAACTGCGCTAACAGTGGAGATGTGGTTCTAACAATTACACTTTGACACCTGAAAGGGGGAAACTGCCTCTAAACATACCGCTTTCCAACAAACACTTCAGGTATTGCATCTGATCTAAATCTAACAGCAGAGGCCAAATCATGAACGGAAACGAACTAACAAGGAGAAAAAACAAAGTACAGTAAGGAGAGGTAGTTTCCCTCACATTACGAAAGACCCAAACATTTTTCTCCAGTCTTCACCGCAGCACAGATCCCGTAACCGCAGCGGTCACAACCAGTGTTCGGTACAGAAGATGATGCATTCACACACCTATTACATAGGGGGAAAAACCACAGACAACAAAACCAATAAAAAGCCTCAACCTGCAATCTTTTCCAGATACATGTTTCCTGGATAAGGTTTTCTCAGCTAGAGGTCTGGCCTTTCTAATAACCACCGAGAGTCCTGACTCAATCTGTAAGTTGTCCATATTTACGATCGGGACTGACGGGTACAAGAAGACTTGTAGAAACTTTCTGACTATGTAACAAAAATGAAAAGCTTACCTGTTATCCAAAAAGGTTTTCCAGTTAAAGTCAGTCCAAAAGTGAACAAAAATAGGCTGTGTTTTAACATGCCTAGATTTCCTTGAGAAACTACTACAGTATCCAAGCAAACACTGTATGTCTGGCTCTTAGTTTCTCTACACAGAAGAACTAGAAGAGCAAGAACCGCCTGCTTGGAAAGTAAACAATAGAAAAAACACTGTGATACTTCACCTCTGCTTAGGAAAGGGGAAGTAAAATTTCACCCTTTGAGCTTGCAAAAAAAAAACAAAACTGGTTAGACAGCTTAATGCAAAAAAAAAAAAAAAAAGCACATTCTTAAATCCTGGTTGGAGAAAGTCAGGCAAATCATAGCAGGGCCAAACTGGTTTATTCTAAAAGACTGAGACTGATAATGCAGCAAGATTTTATGGGATTGGAAACAAAATATTGCTACCAGCAAATAACATAAGATAATTAATACTGACCAGTTTCAGCTCAATTAAAAACATCTACTGTAAAAAATACTCTTTGTAATTCCAGCTTGCTGTTTTCCATTTTATCTAGACTTTAAAAATATGGAAAAAATGCAGCACATATGAACATGGAAATCCCATAAACATACATAACTCAGGGATTTTACCCAGGCCATTGTACATTAAAGATAATTCCTGTCACCATAAGTCTAATTTATCACTCTTCAAAGAGCTAAATAATCTTCTGAAGCATCAGGCACCACATTGTTATCAAAAGTAGAAAATAAACGTTTTTAAAACTGGATGAATTGACAGCATTTTGGAAACATCAAGCACATTTATAAACTCAAACAGGAGAACCACACAACACAGTTTCCCTGCTACATTTTTTTAATTAAAACAGTGATTTTCAATTTTACAAGGGATCCTAGCAAATATTCTTTTTTTTTTCCCCAACTGCTGCTAAATCGCATAAAACTTCCCGCCACCGACACCCCTCACGGAAACCGCCCCGCCCCGCCGGGCACCGTCCCCGCCGCGCCTGC
>NW_020448641.1:5133367-5158655 GCF_003343035.1 Apteryx rowi
TGCGGTCGTGGGGCGCGGCCAGGCCGGCTGGCGAGGGGGGGCCCGGCGGGCCGGGGCCGGGGCCGGAGCCGGCCTGTCGGGGCAACGCGGCTGTGTCGCTCCCTGTGCAGCAGCGACAGCGAGGCGGCGGTGGTGGAGCGGCCTGCCGGCGGCGGGGACGAGGCGCCCTGCGTGCTGCGCCTGGAGTGCGAGCCGCCGGGCTGCGAGGAGATGGTGTCCGTGGCGGTCGTGAGCGAGGCGCGGCACATGGAGGTGTACGTGGGCGAGGAGTACTGCGGCACCGGCCGCGGCGAGAGCGCCGGCGCCCTGCGGCCCCCCGGGTGAGTAGCGGCCTGCGCTGCGGGCTCCGTGCGGGCGGGGAGCGCTCGCGCCGCGGGCGGGGGAGGGCTCCGCTTTTAGGGCCCGCGCGTCTGTGTAGCCGCCTTCTCGCGTTTGGGGAACAGGAGGGGAAGTGAAGGGATTTGCTTTTCCCCCCTCGGTATTGCCTTCCACACTTTGCCCCGGGAGTTAAAAACTAAGAGAGAACATGTTATGAAGTCATCAAACGACATGTATTTGGGTTATTAGACAAATAAGAGCAACCAACTTGGAGCTTCAGGGTAGATGCATGAGTAACAGACCAAATTTTGAAAGCTGCTGTAGTAGATAATGTAAGTGCACATAAAAATCCTTTTTACATACATATCCCATGAAATTCAGTACGTGTTGAATGTAAGCGTTAAAACTGCTGTTTCAGTTTGTTTCTTGTCTGAATAACTAGTGATATTTCATAATTCTACAACAAATGATAAAGCAAAAAGTGGTTTATATAGTGATGTCACAGCTCATTTATTTTATTTTTCTAGCAAAACTGAAAAGGTTACTTTATACAAAAAGTATCTCAAGCTGGAATGCCCTACAGCCTCCTGTAGAGTTAAGGTAGGGACTTCAGTGGAATTGTTCAACTTCTCATTGTCTTTTTTTAATCACTTCTTTGATTAGAGTTCTCTTGTATTGCTGTTAGTCAAATTATTGTTATTTTTATACAGTAATGGTTTCACATAATTACTTAAAATCACTGAAACGTTCCGTAGTCTTGATAGCATGACTCTTTTAAATTCATATCACAGATGTCTTTTCTTAAAAAGTCCTAATATGTGTATGTGGAAACGATATCCTCTTAATGAAAAAAACTTCATAAACTAGATAAATTGTAAATTATCAACAGTTGGTATGTAATCAGAACTGCAAACTGATGCATTCACTAATAACTGTGCAGTTAAATAACCTAATGAAAATCTATATGGCTACTGCTGTTCTTAAGTGTCTGGAACATCAAGGCTTAGTCTATTCTTGGTGGCATGCACTTTTTGTTCCAGTCAGATTTCTAAGAATGATGGCAAGGTAAAATGAGCTTAATTTCCCCAGAAAAGACTTTTTTTTTCCCCCAGATCCAAAGAGTAGTGCATTGTCTCATACAAAGAAAATATGATTTTTTTTTTCCTAACCAAAATATTTTTTTCCCTTCTTGCAATAGCTGCTCTCCATTGGTGAGAAACAAAGAGTAGTCATCAGTAAAATAATTGTACAAGTGAAAACAGTGTCTGCAAAACTAGCAACTGATTTTCCTTCACTAGGATCAAGCATAGATCTAAACAGAGTGCAAACTATAATGGAATCCATGGGGTCAAAGTTGTCTCCAGGTGCTCAGCAACTCATGGACATGGTCCGATTTCAGCAGAAAGTAAGTCATGGTGCTTTTCCATAAACATGAATACTGCTAATATGAGACCTTATCTTCTGTAACAGTTAAACATGTTCTAAGCTGATTTAATGAAAAAACTATTTTTTTTTAACCCAAACTTTCTGCCATTTAAATTCTGGTTTTGCTATTGCCAAGCTTAAAAATGTGACCATGAATGCTGATTATGTACCCAAGGGAATCACTACGCATAGATCAAGTCTTGAGTTAAGAACTTTGTATCATCATCATAATCTTAAACTTCACTGTCACTCTATCCTCCTGCCTCCCTGGCTTTCCCTTCTGTTTGTTTCAGTTGTCAGTGCAGGATCGTGGGTGCGTTTCCTGTTATGTTTGGGGTGTAGGTGGATGGGCTGGTTTGTCTGTCTGTCTCTTCTGTCTTTATTAAAGGCCCATCATCTTCAGCTAAAGGAAACAAACTCTTGCAGAGCATTTATTTGATTTAGATCCCAGTTCTCCAAAGCAGGCTATTTCAACAGAATCCTGTATCCAGCTGATGTTTTAAAAAAAAAAAAAAAAAAAAATCAGTCTTGGGGCTGTAGCATAATAAAAATCTGATTCAAAATTGAAGTCAGTAAAACTGTTTTGGTGTTTAGAGACTGACAAGATTAAAACTAATGCAATAACATATGTACAAGCAAAATCTTTCTGTGCTTTTCCCTAAGAATATAATTCACAACTACCATTAAAATCTTTATATCGCTTAGTAGAATGCTGTAACTACAAAGAGTTATAAAGGATATATTGATATTATTACAAAATCTCCAGTATATTTTCTATGGAAGTATCACGTGTATTTTTTTTTATTTCCATCAGAACAGTTTACCTCTTGGAGACAAACTTAATTGGATCTTTGAGAAAAATTCTGACTTTGAAGATGAGCATCCAGTAGATGGATTACATGGTGCAGCTATTCAGACATCACTAGATCTGTCATCCACTGAACCTTTGCCTGTTATAAACTGTTTATCAAGTGAAGCAGTATATGAAGACTTAAAAATAAATCTTGATCTAAACACACAGATACCTGAAAGAGAGAACACTTCTGATTCTGGAGGACTTGCTACTCAGCAAAATATACTGGACCACAGAAATGATTTTAAAGTCATGGGATCTTTGCTTATGCAAGAGCAAACAAGTGAAAATCCAAATATAGCTAATCTGAGAGAGCTTCTTCCTTTTCTTCAAAACTTATGTCGTCAGGTAAATCACCTTCGGCTAAAAGATGGAAATAAACATTTTGAGAAAAACATTGTGACTAAAGAAGAAGGCATTCAGAGTGTTGGGTAAGTCACGCCTGATACATTTATTCAGCTCCTAGTGGTTCATATTTATTGGCAAAATAGTAAAACAAAACAACAACAATGAGCCTTAAAATACGTGATTTTGGAGGCTGTGTGGCAACAAACATTTCAGTTGATTTCTTTTCAGATGAGCTGCTTGAAGATCAAAAATTATCTTATGTTGTTGTATAACTGTCTTTTTCCTCTATTTCACCATCTGTGGTTTCAAAAAAAAAAAAAAAAAGTGTGGTCTTTCTGCATTACTATATGTATTTAGTATGTCTGTCTTTTCTGCTATTACGTTCTTACTCTGGCTACTTCTACCTCCTAAACTGTCATCTCCTCCTTTTTTCACATTATGTACCATCATGTCTCTGCTGTACTTAGTGTATCTCATCCCATCAATCTTTCCTCTTCCTCCTCATTTGCTTGCCCTTGCAGGAATTGTAGTAGTAGTGCATCCAGCTTGATACCTCAAGAACTGTAGTGGAAAAGGTGAGATTTAGAAGTGTTGCCTAGGTAGCAGGGTTCTAAGCCTGAATAGCTCCAGCAGCTGGGAAAGTACAGTATATTTAAAAAATGCAGATGCAAAAAATAAAGAATTTCATAGTGTTATAACTCTTGAAACACGTGGAAAAGAATACGTGGAAAGAATAATGCCTGTTATGCTGACGGAGTCTGAGCTCTGCATATCCTGTTATGTATATTTTATTACACATAACTAAGCCTTTTAACACATAATTAAGCCTTTCTAAAAATAGGGTTGAATGAAGATGACTATATATCCTACTGTTTATCTAAAAATTTTCTAGGATATAAAAAGCGACAGGAAGTCAGGGTATTTTACTTATGCTAAAAACCTAAGAAAGCACCTAGTCGTTAAGACTAGTCGTTCGTTCTTAAACCTCAAGTCATTAAGAAACAAGTTATGCTTATTCTTATATTTGCTCTTTTCACAGAGTGGAACAACAGCCTATTTGTTCCTATTTGGAAAAGATCATCTCAAAAAATATGGATCTGATGGAGAAAAAACTAATGGACTATATTGATCGCCAAATCCAGACTCTTCAGACACATATAGATAACAAAATGGTTCTGTTAATGGACTTAGTTCAGAACTCAAAGCCAAACAAAATTGCACAAACACACTATGATACTAGTGAGGGGCTCTCGAATGGAGAGAGATAGATGTATGTAGATATAGGACTCCAATGCAAGTATTTTTTCAAGGGCAGTTATACTTTACAGAGTTTAGTATTTATGGAATTATAACTGTAAAGAACCTCAGTGTTGTTGACTTGCATTTGTTACTGTAATTCTATCCACTGTTGTACACAGTTGTTAGTTTTCTGAAAGATCTTAAGAATGTATGTTTTTCCTAAGAATTTTGTATGCCCTTTGTGGCTTATTTATTGAAAGAGCATTAGTAAAAGCCAGGTGGATACAGTATCCCAGTTTCAGCTTGAACAATGGGGAGAAATACTCTAAATAAACTGAGTTACAGCTGATCTATTTAGCTATATATAATCAATTCACTTTTCTGGGATCTATTGATTTTTGTTTTTATTTACACACATGTAATGTATTACCAGTATAACAGAACTTGGTTTCTTTATGCTTTTGGTTTATTTTAACAGTACTCCCGTTGAAACTCTTTATTACTCCAGCTGTAAAGGTATTGAAGGAGGAGTAGTTCTTGCATTACTTAAACTAGACTGTAGGTCTAGGTCAGATTTAGAGACAGGTTTAGAGAGACAGACTAACTTGAACCCCAGCTTGGGTTCTTTGAATGCCTCGCCAACTGTGCAGATACCCAAGTTAGGAGTTTGGACTCCTTAAGAGATATCTAAAACAAGACTATCATTATGCTTCTTCCCTTTTAAATTTATTGAGCCTTGCAGGAGCAACTAGAATGAATGTATACATAACAGACTTGCATTTCTTAGGGTAACGGAATATGTGTACTTCATTCATGGTTCCTCCTAAAAGGACCTCCTTTTGCAAACGGAATGTGCTGGGGTAAGATCTGTCACTTTTTGGCAACCTTAGGCCAGAGAAGTAGCCTTATTTCAAATTTATTTTAACCTGTGGGATCAGTTCTGCTGTCAATTGGAGAGGTAGAAATGTGGCTCTGAGTCCCTCTTCCATGAAGATCTGAGGTTCATCTTTCATTCTGTTTCTTGTTCTTTGAATTCTTGGGGTGCACTCTGTTTGTGCCATTTAACTATGACTATATAGGAACTTAAAGGTAGGCCCCTAAGTTAGATGCAGAGACACTGGTCATACTGTATGTCTTAAAATGCATTGAGCAGAAGCTACAGATGGAGAGCAACTGTTGACTGAACAAGCTGCTCTAGCATGTGCAATCCAGTCTCTGTCCAGTCTACCTAATATTTTGTCCTACACCATGAAAATTGATGTCTTTTGAAGGCTGTTGGATCTTGACAGTAGCGACACATAAGAGTACATGCCAAAGAGAGGACAACTTGTGCAGAACATACAGCTTGCAGTTGTTCTCCAGCTTAACCCATGCAAGTACAGTTTCAAAATGACTAGAAAAGATAACTGAGGTTTTTAAAGGAAAAAAGACCTAAATTATCTTGTACTTTACAGGTCATTTTACACCTGTGAATTTAGTTTTTAGATGCTTTCTTAGAAACACCTTGAAGTAGATAGTTATATTCTTTTTTCAACTCAATGATTTAAAATACAGTCCTAGGTTGAACTCTTCTTAATTACAAAAAAGTTGAAGTATGCTTCCAAGTATTGCTGTATTCCATAGCTTTTAGCTTATTGTGTGGGGGGTTGTTTTGTGGTGTGTGTGTGTGTGTACACGCACATGTGTGTTTTTCTCCTCCTCTCCACCTTGGAGTGACAAATCTGAATAGGACATTGTGAATTTGTGTCAACCTCTAAAGTAGTTAATATGGACTCTGCATTTTTTGGTAGCCATATCCTAATTGGCGTCTCATGTGATATTTTAATATTACGGCTACCACAATGATGATATTTGAAGTCAAAACCACAAATGAAAGAGTGTAGAAGCTGTACTGTTGCAGGTTTGGGGTTTCTTCAGCACGCACTTCAGTGAGGGATTCTGTATAGAGGGAAAGAAAAAAGTGAGGCTTTTAAGTCTGATATACTGTGTCATTTCAATGGAAATTCAGTAGTCTCCCCCCCCCCCCCCCCCAATATTTTGGTTCTGAGGGGGTGACCCACACTGACTGCAAATTCTGATTTAGTAGTACCAAAGAGCTGTACGCTCTTACAATGCAGAAAGCAATAGTGCATAAAAGAACACCATAATGTTAGTACATTTTTTTTGATATCATTGCAACCAAGCTTCTGCCAAGCAATGTTGTCGTTGTCATTAAAGAAGATAGATTGGAGACATGCTGCTGAAGTAAAGGTGGGCAAAGAAGAACTTTTGGTTATAACCCCATCCCTCTTAATGATTTACTAGGTGGTCTTTGATAAAGCTTATTATCTTTCTGTAAATGGTGAAAGATACTATGAAAACAGACTAATGTTTTACAATGCTTTGACTGTGATCTGTCTGCATGCGAAACCTTTTCACATTGTAGATGTGGCCAGTTTCTAGCATATAGATGCAAAGTCTTTCACTCACTGAAGTAAATGGGAAGATGTTTAAAGTGCTGCCGAAATTAAGAGGTTAGTAATTATATTTAAAAAATTAGACAATATGTTTATTATTATTGAGAGCATGACTAATGGTAAACACTTCTTAGATGTGGCACCTGAAAGCACATAGCACAACTTGCTTATCTCAGGTGAAGTTTTGTGCTCAAGAAAAGCTAGAGCCAAGAGTATATGGTACAAGTTACCACCCAAGCTTTTTAAAATTGCTTTTCCATATTTTCTAGTCTGTTTTACATTAGGTCTCACTATTAATCTAGTCCATTGTAGAGCAGACTGCTATAGTGCTAGAGAAGATACCAGACTGGGGCCGTAAAGCTCAACCTATAAAAAGCTTTGCAGCTCAAATTAAAAAGCATGGCTTTTTGATTTTTTGCTCTAGTTGCTGTTCTTTTCAAAGTATTTTTGTTCTAATAGACAATACAGTATGAGGATTTAACCTAGCATTGTCATCTATGATTATCATCCTGCATAGCTTTTCTGCAGAATCGTCAAAAAAAAATTGTGGCATATTAGAAGATTTTTACGAAGATTATAACAAAGATTGACTCTCCAATTTAGAATGTTGTTTTTAAATAGTCTGTAGCTTTGAAAAGGAGGCCTATTCCCTACATTTACTTCATCAGAAAATGAAATTTTAAAATCTGAAATCCTTACTTACCATTTATAACGTCTTCTGAATTGAGAGTCAGATCCTGCATGTGCTATGTATGTAACTAGGAGTGAGTGCTTCTTTTTCTATTTTAAAGAGCACACCTGAACCTGAAGGACCATCAGTCAATCAAGTACTTCTGTGATCTCACAAAACGCAAACTTTTGTTCAACCCCTTGCTCTGATGCCAAGTTCAAAACTAACATATTTCATTAGTGGAACAAATATAGTGGATTTACACAAAGAAGGAGAACAATCAAATTCTTAATTTGTGTATCCCTCTTACCTGAATGATCAGCAGACCTGTGATCTCTTTTTAGGCGGATAGGACCTACCACAGCATTAGTTTTCCACATGTATGAAGAAGTAGCTCTTTTTTGCCTAGAGATACAACCTTCGGTACAGCGAGACTTTCTGTCGTTGCTGTCGCAAATTAAAATATCACACTGGAGATAAACTGACGTAAAGCTCCGCAGGAACCTGAAGGCATTAAATTTGAATCTTCCATAGTGTTCAAGGGGTGGGTAGATTACCACAGTGTCATCTTTATTACAGCTGTAACAGAATTTACAGATCTGTTAAAGTGATCCAGATACAATAATCATTCTTGCTAATATCATTAACTATATGAGAGCATTTGGCTATGGTATTTTTCTACGTGTGGACATATAATGATCTATCTTTTTCCCCAGTGCAAATTAGTGCATGATTTTCCTGGCTCTACTTCTGTGACTTTAAATTTCCAGGAAATTCAATTCCAACAAATATCCACCAAAGAAGATAAGTGGAAGAGATACATAAATAAAAGAACTACATATTTTCTCACATATTAGGAGAAAATGATAAAAATAGTTGAGTCTTACCCACTTCTGATTAAGTCGTATGTTGGTGATCCAAAATCAGGTTTTGGAGATGCTACGCAGGTATCAGTGAACACCAAAAGATTTGGGTCAGTGGAATGAAGGCTAACTTGAGCAAAGAGAGTTTGGTTCAAGTCTACAAAATATGGGGACTGAAATACAGGCTTGGAGAATGAATCTGAATCATAGAATGACATACTAACGTTGTATCTTCCCATGGCAGTTGTGTTTTGGATTATGTTATTTTCTGTTATGTACATGATTTCTAAGGTTGAATTGTTTTCCATTTTGCATTTTGCAATAATCTCTATGCTTTTTTGACGGGTGATGATATTGCCAGTTGCAGAGGCAGTTATGGTATTAGTGTAAGTGATGCTCTGGTCTTCTCCCTGCGAAAGGAATTTCGAAGTGCTCAGTTGCTATTATGTGAGCAGTGCAGTTGAAAGCAAATGTGCTTGTTACAAAAGCCAGTGAGGTATACTTATCAGAGGCTCAGGGTACCTTTGATAATGCAAAACATATGTTACAACACAAAAAACGTAATCAACCCTCCTCCTATTTGTCCAAAACACTGAGCCAACCCCTACAGCAAAAAGCTTAAGGAATATTGCACAAAATGTTAAAGTACCAAGGTGTGACTTCAGTCCCCCTTATCAAGACAATGCTATTAATGAATTCATAGGAATCCTAACTTCTGAGGGATTTTCCCCTTTCCACATTACTCTAGGATAATTGTCAGCCACATCACTTGCAGAGAATGTTTAAGTTACACACTTTATGTGGTGCTACTTTCAGTAACTGGGTTGCGGAGGGAATGAAGCATAATATTTGGAATTAATGTTTGCTTTGATTGGGCTCTCCTGGGCTTCCCTATAAAGGGTCACTGAGCATCGAGTTCTTACAGAGAAAAATGTTCTTTCCATTTCAAGACTGAAAACATACAACTGGATGAGCTATATGAAAGTTGATCCACTGTTAGCTTATTCATATGCTATTCATAAGCTGTTTCTACAGGTTCTTGTCATTCCCAAGCTATCGTTAGCTTATTTCTGTAACTTTTTTTCCCCTTTACCGTTTTAACTGTTCCACAGCTGGTTAATGGGAAGGAAAAGATCACTGAGTCTGTTAAAACTGGGCTACAAGATGGATCATTCAGACGTAGGTGAGTTTCCTTATAACCAAGGGAGTCCAGGTAAGACTTGCTCAGAACAATTTTCATTCTCTCTGAAGAGCACGTAAGGGATGCTGTTATTGAAAGAAAAAAAATTTACTATAAATTGTGCTGCAGTTCTTTCTCACTTGATGTAAACCAAGGCCCATCTTTGAGCCTGTTGCGTGGTTCTTGATTTGTCTGAGCCTGATGCTGAAATGGCTTATGCACATTTGAGGTCATGCAGAAGTCTGAACAAAATATCATGCATGACTCTTAACACACATTAGACAAACAAAAACATGTAAAACTCATGTTGAAAGTTTAATTGTAAACCCAATAGCACTGAAGGAATTGCAGCCTTTTTAATAGGGAAAAGGAATCAAAGTTCTAGTTCAGAATAGTAGGTGAGGAGATTGTGGGAGACATTGAGGGTCTCGGTGGTTCTCCTTTCCACTTCAATGAGAAGATAGGTGTGCCAAATATAAGCAATAAGGAAAACTGTCCAGCTCAGGGGAAGGAAACTAACACACCCAAAACCTGCTTGACTAACCAGTGCTGACTACTTTCCCTGAGAATCTGAGAACAAAAACATTTAAACTAGCTAGTCAAAGAGTATACCTATACATCTGTAGAATGGTAACGTTGCCTACTGTGTCAAAAAAAGAAAAACAGATTTTGAGTGGAGCTGGCAGGAAAAAGGATCAAAAAACTTGAAGAACAAGCTTTCTTTTGCATCTTTGTGAGGTAATAGCTTATGCTCTGTAGGTGAGACTAGTGTGTTTTTCCGTATTTAGAGTTAATGGCTACCAATATAAAGATTTAAATTCTCAATATCAACTAGCATTTCTTTTCCATATTTGGTAAGGAGGGCAAGAACGTGTGACAATGAAAAACAGCATCTTAGGTAAAAAATGTAAGAACTGAACTTACTGTTGGGCTCTGCTGGACCTGGCAGTGGAATACTGGTGTACTGAGCAGAAAATCCTCTATAAGAATTGGCATAGTCTGCAGCCAACACGATGGTCATAACATTTGAAGAAGATTCAAATTTGGGCTGAGAACGACCGCATGCTTTTCCAATTAAGCCAGAGTTAGTGGTGGGGCCATCGTAGATCGCAACAAAATCAAATCGACAGTTTTTATCTAGTTCCAGGCTACAGATATAGGAAAAAAATTATAAGGAAATCTGAGTATAGAGAACATTACTCATACCAGATAAAAGATATCCTGCAGAATAAAGTGTCTGATGATTTCTAGTAAATGGAGATAAAAGACTGGCGAGTAAAAGAACATGTAAATAGACATTATCAAAACAAAATATGGAAAACCTTAAAGGCAAAAGATACTTGGCAAGTTCCTGATTCTGCTCCTACTAGAATTAATGAACATTTTTTATTGCTCTCATGTGGGATCAGCTACATTGTTCTTTTATAGCTCTTTTACTTTATATAATACTTATATTTAAAGGTGTGGTTATTTATAGTAAATATTTAAAAATGTACTTTAAAAGAATGAAGAGCTTTTACAGTATACAGTTGATTTATATTGATTTCTGAGGTCCCTTATGTATGTGGATAGAGGAAGAGGAAGGCTCTTTCCCTTTTTCTAAATCTGTATTAGAGCTTATCTTAATGCTTGCACCCTTGACCAAAAGCACCAGGCGTCCTCTGGTAGGTGAATACCTCTACAGCAACATCTCTGTTCCTGAACCAGCAGATAGACTGTGGCCAGGACTGGTGAGGGCATATGTAGCGATTGTCATCTCAGAGGACAGCGACTGAGGTAATGATTTCCTACTGCATCCTATACGTTCCTATACAGAATTCTGGAGTCAGAATATCTTAGG
Organism: Apteryx rowi; assembly: GCF_003343035.1. NCBI lineage: Eukaryota > Metazoa > Chordata > Aves > Apterygiformes > Apterygidae > Apteryx > Apteryx rowi. The sequence goes on from NW_020448641.1 coordinate 5,144,560, forward strand.
AAGTGTTCTTGAAGATACTGCTCTTTAAATTCACTTGGTCTTGAAACTTTCTTCCATATACCATGTCAACAGGTTAGTCACAGGGAAAGCCAAAAAAGGGCTACCAAGCCCACTAAATATGGGAGAGCATCCCCGACAACAAAATAGATCAGGAGAGTCCATATCAGTATGGGTTCCTTATGCCAATGCATTCTATCCTGAAGTGGTCAGAAAATACTTCAGTTTCCAGACCAACTCATCTATTAGCATTTATGCTTGGGAGTATTTAAGCCAGTGGTACACAGCCTTTCTTGATCGAAGGCCAGCAATACTGAGGGAACTATGTTCTTGTTGTGCTTTATTCTTGTGAGCATCTATTTTAAATTGAAATTACAATCCACTTGTCAAGGCTGATGCTTTAAAGTGTATTCCTTATGTAGCATAAGGCTTTATACTACTACTTTTAAATTCAGATCAGTCAGGTTAGCCTGAAATGGACATGTAAGGTCTAGTCACTTGAGATGCTTTCTGCACTCCACTGACCCTACTGACTGATCTTTGTGAACTGTGATGGGTGTTTAGAGCCCAGCCTTATGTGGAGACTTCTACAGGCAGACAACTGAATATAGATGTCTTAAGCTGAATCCCACCCTAGGATTCTAGTTGCCAGTTTCATTCTAGATATAGGTGTTTCATTGCTGTTGCCTAGTGGAAATATAATTTGTCCATGCAAACAGCACCTTGAATAGCACAGCTCATTTGGTGGAGCTAGAGACTTGCTGCCTTTTTTTTTTTTTTTTTTGGACACTGTCAGTGGCTAACTCCTACAGAGCATGCTCCAAAGGTACCTTCCATGCATTTCTTCTTGCTTGCCTTTGGTCTCATACACCAGTATTAAACCCTGAATGGCACGGCAGTAGTTGTAGGGCAATATATAGTGATGCAGAATATGTTGCAATTACTGTGTTATAGGAGCCAACAGAACACCTTTCTTTTAAAAGCGTGTATATGTTCTAAAAGTATGAAAGCACTTCTGCTCCTTGTGTTTAAAGTAATGCTTTTAAACAGAATGAGAAAGGAGTAATAGAGCATAGGAGGCATTTACTCACAAAAGGTCACCAAACTGTAGGTTTATCTTTGATTTTCTTGCTGTTTGTATGTGCCAAACGCAGTAGATAAACTCAGGGTAAGGTCTGGGGTAGTTGGGGCTGGTAAATGTCCCATTGGGACCAGTTAAGTGTTCCCCACAATTTTCAGTTTCTGAAATGAAGAGTAGATACAATGGTAGCATAATGGTTTATATAATGGACCATAAAAAATGAAGCCTAAAGCTAGGAATCTAAGGTTAAGTCAATAGTAAGACTTATAGGATTCCATTCCTTCAGAAAAGCTTAAAGATACTAAAGATAACATTTCTAAATATTTTAGAGGATTTCAGGTCAGATGGATGTTGCAGGATGAAACCTTGTACATAATGGTACAGTTCAAATGATGTTTCAACGAGTGCATTGAGGTCTGACTTACTTGTTTCCTGTGAGAAGAAATAATAGAAGACGAAGAAGCTTCTTGTGAAAGCCTCAGAGTTTGTTGTTATGAGAAAAGTTAAACTGTCTGAAGATGATTCAAACATTGGGACTGAATCAGTGGTGTTGCATACTTGCCCAAGAAAAGGTGAATTAGTTGAGGGACCATCAAACACTTTAATACTTTCTGTTTCACAGCTTGAAGAAGAAGCAAATCTATTAAAAAAAATAAATAAAAAAAAAATTGAGAACTACCTAAACTCACTGTTAGATAAACAAGCTCCTCAGAGTCCACAACAGATTCAATAAATATTTTACTAAAGCAAATACAGAGAAATATTTGGAGTCACCAATGTCTTAAGTTGAAATTATTAAGAAAGGGATAGGGGTTTTGATTTTGATTTTTTTTTTTTCTCAGCTATGATTCTTTGTAATTAAGACTGAAAACAAAAGATATAGGAGGCAAGTATAAAAGATAGAATAAAAGAAGAGCAAAAATAATTACAAGCACTTCTAGTTGCTCATAAATGGAGAGCAGCTCTGTAACATATATTTACTGCTTACAGGATCAGTTGAACTGGATTTCTCTCATCAGCACCATCTTATAAAACTGAATGGAGAGAGTATGAAAGAAAGTGCATGATTTTCCACAGAATTTAAGGAAAAAAAACATAAAAACTGTTGGTAAACCACAAGATTTGCCTAAACATAAAATTAAGAATATGTGACAATTTAAACTTTTTCAGTATTATGCGTAAGGCAAAAGCTAAAATGTCTTGTACATATATTTAGTTATTAAAAATTCAGCTTGGCCATACTAGTTTGTTTCAATATTTTTTGTGTCACATACTAATGAAAAGAAACAATACAAAAATATCTGGAGAAAATACTTACTTAAAATAGGAGAAGATGAGCCTAATTGTTTGATTTGCAGTTCTATGAATTTGCCAGACACAGTTTGCATTTGAATTTAGTTCTATTGTTAAGGCTTTGTTGAGATCTCCGAGGGAGGCACCACAGCGAGGTAAACCTATTTAAAAAAAAAAAAAAAAAAAAAAAAAATTATTGCAAGGATATCTCTCAAGTTTTCTCTTCCAGTACTGTTTCATTCTACACTATGCAGAGACTGTGGAACAGTACTCCATGGAACAGACATGCAAAGGTTTGTACTGTGTTGGTTTTTCATTTCAGTTATAGCAGTTATGAAACCTGAAGAATCAAATATCAAAAGAATATCAGAGAGTACTTTTTGTCCTTATTTTCATAGTAGCAGAGAAAAGGAAGTTAAGGGAACACGAATCACAGATGAAGCTAATGGCAAAACTGGAAATTTCAAGTGACATAGGACACCTCAGCAAATCTCTTCTGCAAGGTTGGTTACCATGAGCACATCGAGCCTCCTGTCTTCCCCCAGCACTGATTTCCTAAAGATTGTTGAATCCAGTTCTAAGTTTCAGCCCTTTACTTTGAAGCACTCAGGGACCTAGGCCAAGGGAATTGAAAGAGCTTTTCAGATCTGAGCTCCTAAAGGACTGTGTATATTTGGTACTGCAAGCAATTCTGGTCCTCCATCTCTGAAAGGATACTGCAGAACATGAAAAGCTTCAGAGAATGGCAACAAAGATGATCAAAAGTTTAGACTAGCTTCCAGACAAGGAATAAGTAAACAGACTAAAGCATTTTAGGGTCAGAAAAGAGATGACTAAGGGGGAAAGTAAGTAGTAGAGGTCTATGAATTCATGGAGAGGGTAAATAGGAGATATTCTCTTCCAGTATAAAAACTCGGTTGCCTGATATGAAACCAGTAAATTGTGATTTTGAAACCAACAAAAGAAAGTGGCTCTTTACCAGCTATTAATCTTTGCTGCGGGGTGGTGTGCATGCTAAAAGTAAAACATTAAAACAGGTCGAATCCATGAAAGCAAAAGCCTTTGATAACTATTAAATACAAAGATTGCACCTCCTCTTTCGTTCAGGAAGTCCTGAACCACATTTTCTGGTGCCTGGGAGAGTATTCTGGGGAAGTATTACTGCAGGCTTGTTTCCGTGTTCTTGCCTGGGCATCCTCCGTTGACTCTGACCAAGGTGATGGGGTTAGCTGAACTTTAATCTGACCCAGTTCAGCTATTCTCTTGTGAACAAAAACAAGGTTGGGATTACTAACATCACTTAATGAATGATAATAAATTGTTAAATTATTGCAGCAATGAGCATTGTATAGGAACCTTTAAAATGGTTGTCAATCAGTTTGAGCATAAGATCTCCTTTGTACTTTAATATTATCTAAAAATAATAGTCTAGAACAACAGAAAAAAAATCCTATGCAATATATGCAGTCCCAGGTAAAAAACTCAGGCTTTCTCATGAGCTCCAGGGGGAAAAGAAAGGTTTAGGAGGGACCTGTCTAGTCATGTATGAAACATCCCAATAGTAAGAGCGTTGCAGACTCAGCCCTGCCCTGCCCTCCATGGAACCTCTCTGTGTCCCTCCAGACTGCTCACACAGCCAGGCACTTCTGGAACAGCTCTGCAGTAGTACTTCATGTTCCCACAATAGCTACCCATCACTAAATAGGTAAACTGCTGATTTGAATACAGAACTGTCCCCAAGTTGGGCAACAATCCACTGTCTGCTGATTCTGATTGAACAGAGGAAAAATGGCCAAATTTCTTTTTAAAAACCAGCTCTATTTCCCAATTAAGTCAGTGACTTTTCAAATTTATTCCTGTTACTTCAATACAATATTAATTTGTAAAAGCATGTTTCCACTCCAGAGTAAAATATCTTCAAAGGCAAGTTCTTAAGTCAAATTGCCGTAGCGAGTCAGATATTGGGACTGTTGTTTTCTCATTTTTAACACTTGCTGGCACATTTGGGTGTTACTGTTGTGCAGCAGAATGTTAAATAAGATGCATTTTTATAGATTCACTTGACATTTTTCCCTTCAATTGTCCATAAAATAGCTGCTGTTCAAAAGCTCATAAAAGTTCATGGATAAAAAGAATATTAGATTCCCATACCTGCGAATTCTATTGAGTTGTCTTCAGCAAGAGCTAGAGCAGCTAGGAGAGGCAAAAGGAAGAACTGCCTGAGCACCTGCATTTTGATAAGAGCTGAGCAGGTTAGGTTTTTCTAACTTTTATACCTCAAGCGATTTCATAATCATTGTGTATTACATGGTGTCATGGAGTGAGGGCTTAATCTCTTAGTTACTGTTTCTTTTTAGCAGATATAGAAGATATAAATGAGAAAATAACAGGTGTGCCTTTTTTTTAATACGTACTGCTTGCAGAAAGTTTAACCATGGTTTCGTCAGCTCTGCATCTCGTGGTTTTGAAGCACATTTTTCTGTTCGCTTCAGTGAGCATATGTTGAGGTCTGTTGACATTAGTTTGGCATGTATAGAAATGTTCTGGGTGGGTTTGGCAGACCCTGTGGAGATGTGTTCAGCAGTTTGCTCCCAGCACTGGCCAGTGGGAGCTTCTTTGTTTCCTCCTTAATTTGGACACCTATCCCTTTAGGCTGCATTGGGCAAATCATTCAGTGTCCTTGTTGAGGATTCCTGAGGCTGTAAAATGGGACTATCAGAATAGTGTTGTCATGAGTATTAGTTCCGTATTGCTGATGCACTCACGGATGAAAAAAGTGAGATTATCTTGTCCACAGATTTAAAAAAAGATTGCACTGCAACCACTTTACAAATAACACTTTCTTAGTCCCACAATAGAAGCTACAAAAAAGGAATCAGCCTTTTCCTCTTGAGGTAAGGAAACAAGTGCAGTTCCAAGAGCCTCAATTCCTTCTGGCAAGAGTCTAATCAACATGGGGCTCATGTGTTTAGGTTTCTTCTGCTTTGATATATTCGCAATACATTGTCTGTCTTTCCATAAGGACCAAAGGTCTTGAAATCTAGACTATTTCCTAGAGCAGCAGCAGATAACCAATGTAAAAGCTTCCAGAGGTTGTGATAATGCCAGTGCCACAGATGCGTTATTACCCTAACCTTGGCCTTTGGTGCGGTAACCTACGTGTGTGAGTGGCCAAGGAAAATGGGAGGTTAGCAGTGTGACTCTTTCCAATACAAAGAATAGGTATCACACAGCTGTGCAAACAGAGGTGCTCTTTCAAATTTACTAGCAAAGACAAATTGCAATGCAGACCACCTTGAAACGCATCCTGAATGCTTTTCTTTTAGTTATACACAATTCAACTAACCCCTTTAGCTTTAATTGTCGATATGAGTTTAAGAAATATGATGCTTCTGTACTCTCACATTACTAGTCTCAGAATTATGACTGCTTTAAAACAATCCACTCCATAATTTCAAACTCTCTTTAAGGATTTTGAATGCATCTCACTCTTCACAATGTACTTACACTGTCTTTAAACACAAAGACACGGAATACATCTGTAAAGACATTACATAGTGTTTGAATTCCCTTTAGTGTCCAGGAAATACTAAATTTGCATTCACTTTGTATAGCCTTTCATTTCTGAAGCTCACCCACACACTTGCAAGCAATTTTCAAATGCTAACCACCATTTTGTATGTCTTAAATGTGTGAAGTGGTATATGAAACCCAGTCAATCAATGCTGTGTCTGTGAGGACCAAGGAAAAAAAGACCATGGCTATTATGCTCTGGTTATAAGGTTTAAGTAATATACAAAGAGGTTGGTATTTTACCTGTTTGGAATTACTTGTGTATGAATGATTAGGATATTAAGGGTCCAAACCCTTGAGCATTGGCCCAGTATTTCTGACGGGCTGAGCCAGGGCCAAGTGCTGGCACTCACACTTTGTGCAGGTGCAGACTCCAGCTACCTTAGTCATGTATCTGAACGGCTGCACTGCTGCACTGGCTACTTGCGCTATGAGTCTGAGCATTCAGACTTCTTTCAAATGTGTGTTAAGCCCATGCTCAGACAGTGTCAGATGTTCAGATGTCAAGTGATGTTCACGTATTATCAGCTCACTTCCAATTCCCTCTTCCACCTTGACAGAAAACAGCTGGCAAGCCTTCAGGAAGGTCCTTTAAAATGAGAACAGAACAACTGTACGGAAGGCATTTTAAAATAACAAGTCCTTAGTGTGTGTTAGTATAAAGGAACAAGGGTGCTGTTGAGAACCTGTTGTTTACAGGCACTTTCCCCATTGCCTGCAGCCGAGAGCGCAATAGGCGGGAGAATGTGGTTTCAAACCCTTTAAGTCATTACCTGTGAGAAGCAGAACAGCAGGGCTACGGGTGTGATTGAGTTTTGTATGACCTAGGTGTGATTAGGAAATACTCTGCCTCTTGAGTCCTGGCTACTTTTTACACCTGTTTGGCATTATTATGCAGTATCAGGACTCTGGCTGTGAGCACTGACCTGCTCAGCACTAGGCAGGCCAAAGCCAAGGCTTAGCCCTCAGATACGAAGGGTTTATTCAAACTTGAGATGTGAAATCTGTGTAATTTTGGCATTTGAGAGGGGCTAAGTTATTCACGGAGAGCCTGAGTTTCAGGATGATTCTAATCCCTTTTTTAAAGGGACAAAGCTTAAAACAGAAAGTTGCTGAAAAGTGGCTTTTTGTCTTGTATTACACAGCTCCTAGGCACTAGGCATCCTTATTCAGGACAAAGCACCTTATGATGAGTCTGAGTAATCTGCATACATCCACCATCTGGAGTACTGGCCTTGAAGATGCTCTTCACACTTAGGCAAAGTTCACCAGATAATCAAAATTTAACCCATCTCTTTCCCTCCCATAATTGCTGTACTACCACACAATTCTGCAATTGACTGTCAAGATAGTTTCATCTTTTATGAACTGGAAAAAATTATTAATTTCCACTTCTTTTTCACGAAGTCGTTCCAAATAGGACAATTTAATATATTAAGCTTCAGAAACAGCTTGGTCCAAAGAGATATTTTTGTCCGTATTACCATCTATTATTTGAACAGATATTGGAAAGAAAGGAGATGAAGCAACTGCCTATAATAAATAACATTTAGATCTAAAAGCTTTTATAATTCTAATCTACAGTAATAAAAACTGACATATAGAAAAATTACAGTAGCTTAAAAGTGTTGCTGAGATTATATCTCAGTATGTTTATAATACTTTTTCCAAATATTTTGAGTTTGTATTTAAAATAATAGCTAGGATATTGTCTTAGTTACTAGAAATGGTTTATCCTTTGATTTATGTCTCTTCTTGACTTTCAAAAGCAGCTAAAATGATTGCTCTGTCCAACAAAGTGATGTACAGCTGGTCCTTCAACCTTTTCCTGTATCTTAAGGGTCTTTGGACAATGAGTGCAGAGAGCAGCACTGAGCCCTCAACAGCTGTAAGGCAGGTTGGTCATTCTTAAATGCTATGTATTTGAGCTATTGAGTGATAGTGCAACAGGGAGAACTGGAAGGACTGTAGGAGAGACAAAGTCTTGATCAAAAAAATCAAGCAGCTAATACAAATATACTTTATCACTGAGAATATTTACTGAAGTTTAGGCTTTTACAAATTTGGAATATAGATCCAGAAGATCTGAAATTAAGCAATGCAAGTGCAATTAAGAATAAAAGATCCTAAGACACACTATCACAAAGCAAGTGCTCTGCTGTTGATTATGGAATTTTGCAGCCTAGTATAATGCATTTTTAGAACTCATTAGCAGATGTGCAACATACTGCTCACTTATATAAGCGATAAACAATATTATAATTAAAAGAAGCATTAAATTCTTCTGAGTATAATTGGCCCAGTAATAATGGTGTTTTCCTTATCGTCACTTGTGCCTTCTTTGCCTCTTGTCATACAGCCCTGGTAGCATCGGGAAAAATAATTATATTTGTTGCACACTGCCATTTTGCACTGTAGGTAAATTACTGAGTGTCTTCTGAGAAAGCTGGGGGTTCTAAATTTGAGCTGCATAATCTTCTTGTCTGGTGAATAGTAGTTCTTGTAGGCTGGGTCTCTTATACACCTGAGAAAAGAAAAAGGATAAAAAAACCATAGAATTCTCATACAAAAAAAATAACATAGTTACTATTCCATTTGCTTCATGTAAGAATTGTAAGAAACTTTCCTTCAGAAATTTTTAGTAGTGAAGGTAATCACAATTCACAGCATAAAATTCTTGAACACAGATGTAACTGGATGGATTTTATGTATGTATGTTGGTATAATGTCATACATACACTATGTATATGTTTTATTTATATATTTAAATGTATAAATGTAAAACACTTGATGGAATTTTAAATATATAGAAAGTGTTACTGTGTAGCCCTCTTATCTTTCAAAGTTATTTTTTATTTCAACCTTAGACTTTCTGAAGATCCATGAAGAAACAATTCCACATTCCAAATCCACCAGAACCCTTTGATCAGTTACTTCCTTCTTCTCTAAATTTATTATATAGACTTTTGAAATATCTTCTGAGAATTTATACTGATTTTCTTTCCTGGGTAGAATATAAAGGTGAATTAACCATAAAGTGCCAACTAATAGAATTGTGTATTTTTGCTCTAATAACTAGCTCATTTAAAATCCTGCCACTTGTAGTTAGCGGATAACTCAAGTGTGTTTTAGGTCTGTGGATCTTTGGTATATATATTTGTTATTGTCTATATGAAGTCAATCATATAGGAGGTGTTATTTTGAAATAGTTGTTGAGATGTTTTCCTTACCCTCTTCTGATTAAATCATATGTCGTAGTTGTAAAGTCCCGAGGATTTGGAGACACCACACACGTATCTGTAAATAGCATCAAATTTGGATCTGGGCTGTAGAGGGTAGCACGAACAAACACATCCTGGTTTTTATCAGCACGGTATGGCGGAGCCTTCACCACGTGTGAAAAAGATGATGAATCATAAACGGAAAACTTGACAATGTATCGTCTAGGCTTATTTTTCAGGTATGGAGGCTCTTTAACATTGGGCTTTGTTCCGGTATCATCATTCCTGTGTTTTTTGCAGGCAAAGTTTAGCAGAGAATTCACATTTCTGTCATTGAAGTTGCCAAAAGTGGATCCTACCACAGTGTTGGAATATGTGATGGCCCCACGGGTAATCTGTTAAAACAGTAGAGAGTTTAGAGCTGCAAAGTAATGCTGAAACCTTTTACTGAATGTTGCTAGAAAATCAGGTGAGCCAGCAGATAACTGAGTCAAAAATGGTAAAAAATTTCATGTGAAATTTTACCCAAGGTCATTGGCCTTGTATGACATCAGCAAATGTGGAATACAGCCTGAACATCAATAAAAAAAGCTTTGTGTTCAGGTGTTTCTCTAGAGAACAGCAGGACACCCACTCTTAGCTAGCATATTTAAAATAGCTCAACAAAGAATGGGAAAGGAGTGGTAGGACAGAGTTTAGAACTAATATATTAGTTAATATTCCTTCCATTTCTATCTTCTAAGGACCTTCCCGGGCAATGGGAGGTTCAAAACTATTGATTAGCTTTAGTAATTTTAGTTGCAATTTTGTTTTGCTATCACACAAAGACACTACTGAATCAAAATCACTATCCTGCAGGTCCTGTGGGCTTCAGCAGGAATGGTGTGCGAGCAGACTCTGCAGCTTTGGCCTCAGGGTACCTCAAAGCTGATGGGGACTCAGCAAGTCTCCCTCAGTGCTGCACTACCATGGCTGGCTTATACGTCACAACATCGCATCCCAGCTGTCACACAGCACTGTACCTTCCTCATTTTTTGGTAAGTCCTGCCTGACACTGTGATGACATTTCTACTATGCTCTTGTATACTTTTCCGGCAGATGATGTACCTGGGAGAGATGTTCTTTGTACTGCTGCTTTACAGCTATGAAAAACCTCAAAATTTTATTCACTTAATTTCAAGCACCACTGTCACATTCACAAGGCCTGTTTACCACTTGTGTCTCTTAAACCTTGAGTGTAGGGTTTCTCTTAAGGCTGAAATGAATCTCATTATCCTTTCCAATGGAAAATGTGTGCAGGTCCACTACAGTTTTCATAGAGCAAAGGCAAAAACATTCTTCAAAACCCCATCTAAATCCTGAAACTATTGGTAGCCCATTACCTGGCAGAAAAGATGGCAAAAGGAGACTGATTCTATTCCTCCTAAAAGCAGAAGTTTCCTAGGCACTTTCCTCAGCTGCATGAGAACTGTATTCTTGAGCTTTTCCTTTGATATAGAGTTATTTCTAGGTTCAAGTGTATCCTCAGGTCAGTGTGTGTCACACTGAAAAACCTAAAGAAGGATGGCTATTACAGACATAGGTGAGAACCTTGGTTTTTATTTCATGCTGTATTAGCTCATGCTGCTACCTCTAAAGTAAAAGCTGGCAAAACCTTTGTACTTTTCATGACACTGATAGGAAAAAAAAGTAGTGTAACCATAAAGTATCAGAATATTGTTAAGCCTTTTGGGCAAGTCATCACTGTGGGGGATTGTACGAGCTTTCTTTCTCCCCCATTATAATCCCTTGCTTTCCAAGGAATTGGATCTAACTGTGGCAGAGCCAGAATTTGTCCCTTCGGAGATTTCACTTTATGGTGGAAACTGGGCAATGTTGGAACCCTTGGTCCCTTGGAAGGTACCTTGGACCCTTCAACTTTCCCAGCATCCTGGGACACAGATTTCTCAGTCTCCTCAGGACTCCTCCCTTACCCATTTCTCCCTGGGGATGTGTGCATAGGGTTCAGCTGTCCCTGCTCTGAGGATCCAAGGCCTGGCCCTGAGATGGTCCAGCTGTGTGATCTTGACTCACACAGCTGAGGAGATTGCCAAGTTGTGAGAAAGAGCTGTGAGAAAGTCTGTAGAGCACAGCCATGCAAGATAAGAGAGGTAAAATTACAGATGGGCGGGGCTGTTGATTCGGGATCATTAGTAGCTTAGGGATTCAAGAGAGAAAACACCAACATGGACAGCTATAAAATCTTAAAAGGAAAAAAACAAAACAAAACCATGGAGTCAGCAGAAAATGGCAATGGAGCAAAATTGAGGGTCTGTTTCATGGTGCCGTGGAGGAAGACCCTTCCCCTCCTTGTTGATGTCTGCCTGGCCAGCAAAGACTCTCTGGGTGCCTTGTCGGTATGGTGAGCACACTAATGCGTAGCTAATTAAACCCTGCTAACTGATGTGTGTATTAGTTAGTGAATACATCATTGCTTTATATTTTGAAGTTGTACATAACCCACTTGCAGAGTCTCTTTGTGCATGACTGTAAGTGCCCAAAACAGTGACCTGAAGAGGGAGGGTTATGAAAGGGAAGAGGGGAAGTATAGGGAGGGTTGATAATACCATTATAACCTGGAATCATGAACTTCTAGAAACGTAATTCTGTTGTGGTTTCAACATAATGTCCACCTATGCTTTGGGTGTTCCACATCCGTTACCCAAAGACTTGGCCTTCACAAAGCCATGTGGTGGCATCATCCAGTAACAATCTTTAAAAATATTTTGAAAAGTGTTGTTCATAAATAACTTTGCTGATGTCTTAACATATGATAATTTCAGAAATAAGCATTCTTACCTGCTTTTTTGTACCGCAGCCATTGTATGGTATATGGAACGTGACGCTGTATTTGGTAATCACAGGCTTACATCTTGGGTCATTCAAGCGAACATTCCTTGCAGAGTAACCTCTTGAACTGATATAGGCTGTTTTAATAGTTGCCTGCATGTATTTAGGTAGGCAAGTAATGGTTGCTGGAGAAGAAGAAATTTAATGTTATTAAACAATAGTTAAGCATAGAGTAAAAGGCAGCATGTATTAAATACCAGTATGTTTTACAAATGCAAACATGGGCTTTACTGACTAACCTGGAAATAAGCGCTGAGTAGAGAGAAAATGAATTTCCCTTTATCTTTAATTGTATAAGTATTGCCACTGAAAGTTCATGACTCCTTTCTACGACTAACACTGCAGTTACACAAATTAGTTCTGCCTGTCGCTCTTGAGGGACAAGGTGAGCTCGCAGCGATAACCCACTGAACTGTTTCTTTGGTCAGCACTCTGGCAGTCTCCAGACAGACATTTGAAACATGTAAATGTGTTTCTTTCATAAATTGTGCAGCTATAGGTCAGCTCATCCCCTTGATGCTGCCAAAGGCAGTCTGGCTGCCAGTGCCTTGCCCTGCTGCTAGCCGCTGCAGGGGTGTTGGTGGTGCAGGCAGTCTCTCAAGGTCCCGCTTGCCAATTTCTCTTGCAATCAGATACCCTCTGCCATCTTCCCTCTGGAATCATCTGCCCGTGGAGACACTTCCTCAAAGCTTGCCTTTTGTGCTTGAGGGCATCTGCTCTTGACTTCCCTATCCTGTCTGGCAGGGCAGCATTCAAAGTTTTATGCTTTAAGGAGCACTTCTCCAGCAACCCAAGATATGGGGCTTGCCAGAAACACCACCCAGAGCTTAGGGCTTCAAAAGTCCAACAGTGAGCCTACAGGGAACAATAAGGCAGACCTACTGAGGGGAAGAAGAGGGGCACATGTATGTCTAAAGGGCAAAGATATCTGATAAAACTGCCAGACTTTCCTAACATATGTCTTTTACCTAGCATATGGTGCACTTGTAAAGAAAAGTAGTTACAAAAAACGGGAAAACATTACCATAGCTTCTGGATGCCGCCTCTGTTTTTGGATGAGCTTTTAATGCAAGAAAGTAAGAAAATAATTAAGACTGAACCATGAAAATTTGTGCTGGTATGTAATCAATTAACATACATTGTAATCAACTGAATGCAGTAAGACTAGGAGATTTTATGTAGTGGGATGTAGGAATGTAGTTGTCATGTACAAAAGGCACATTTAAAAAAAATGTGCAGGCTTTGCTCATATTAGAAAAATGTATGCTGAAGAGGACAAATATTATTGGCTTTAATGGGAAGAAGTTTTAATTATGTGTATTCATTTGTGTAGGCAGATAATTTCATGCTCAAATGCTTGCTTTGCATCCAAAGTTCAGCTTCCTGTATGTTATCAGCACAGAAATATATAAGTTTTATTGACACAGCCTGAGTGTCCTTTACCAGTGTGTAGCTGATTGGGCCAGATGTTTCTAATTATAGAGCAGCAGTATTGATGACAACCGCTAGGTCAACAGAAAATCAGATCAGGTGACAATGGAAACCACTAAAGTGGCAGCTCTAGGTCTATTGATACACAGATTTCTGGAGCACAGAGATCGCTCTGCAGACTTTAAAGCCATCAGATACATAACCGTGAACATAACCGAGGCCTACTGCCATGCCCTTCTTGCTTTACAGCTTTGTTTAGAGCTGAGACTCCCTTTGATGTCAGGAGTACTTGTGTGGGCTGGGGATCCTGTTGTATTTGTATCTATATAGTACCCCTGCTCATCACAGTTAAATAAATRACCACTCCTCCAATAGCTGGTATTCCCGTTGCTGCGTGCTCTGTAGACACGGTCCCAAGAGAAAGCAAAAGCCATGCTCCAGTGATTTTTGGCATTTTTGAGTAAGCTAAGCAAAGACTGGCAGACCAAAGCAAAATGAACACGAGGGTGTAATGAGGCTCCCATTGAAGTTAGGGCTTGATGAACCTGCTCTTTAGTTAGTGCGTTTTGCAGCACCCCATCTTTTGGCATTCTGCTGGACCTTGTACTAAC
>NW_020448642.1:0-63300 GCF_003343035.1 Apteryx rowi
GAGGTCAGGTCGACAGATAGATGCCTCCGTCCCCTGCAGCAGGGAGTCCCCCACAACAATCACCCGCCGCTTTTTCCGGGTGTTCCGGCAGGGCACAGGGTSTGTTGTCCCAGGTACTTCCCTGGCAGCCATGCCCATCTCCTCCTCATCCTGGAGGGCACTAAACCTGTTCTTCAGCTTCAGGTCTTCAGGAGGAGTAGGAGCCTTTCTCCTCCCACGAGCAGTGACCAGTTTCCAGCCTTCTTCTACGGTGCTATGATGTACCGTTTCACACGGCACAGAGCTCTCCGGCAACTCCACTGCTGCGGGGGGTTGGGACTCCTGGAGCTGTACAGTCTCCGAGAATACCCTGTCTATCTCCTGCTCTGCTTCTCGGATGCTGCGCAGCCTACTGACCTCCTCCCGTAACTCCCTTACCTGACGACACAACTCATCAACAGCAGCACACCTCCTGCAGGAGAGCTGGCTGCCAGCCCAGGCCTCCCGGAGAGGCCCCAAGCACTCCCTGCAGCCTGAGACCTGTAGAGCCGCATCTACGGTCAGAGGGTCGGTCTGGGTCCCAGCCTCTGACACAGCAACTCCAACAGCTACTGGGGAACGCGCTGTGCGGCGTGTCACAACCATACCTGAGGAAACCTACACCACAGGGAACAGAAACAAAGGTTCCTTCGCGCGCCACACTGATCTAACTTTTCTAATTTCCAACTTTTTGCACCTAACCTAAGTTAGGGAGCATCACTGACTTGACTCTCTATAACAAATGGCTTAAACAGCTGGAATGTCCCAGAAGGGTGCCCCTGTGCCACTGCCAAATTTGAAGCAATTGTGGAGAACCACACACGTTCACTAAGAACTTTGGCTAAACCTAAAAAAGACGGGGTAAATCCAAGCCTTCATGACCCACTGTAAAATACTTATGTCCATTGAAAAGCACCTTCCTCTTTGAGACCTACTGAAATCAGGTACAGACTTCAGCCAGAACGGCTAGGAAGCAGCTAGCTCTGAGAGTCATTCTACCCGTATGGACTCAACATTATTAAAATTACTTATATGCATTAATGTTGGTGGTATAAAAGCCTAAATAACACTTAATACTCACCTGGTTACCACACTCCAGTTCTTAATGCAGCAAAAGAAAACACTTTTAGCATTAGCCTTCTCAGAATTTAAAATATTATTTTAAAAATATTTTATTGTATCAAATTAAAAAGAATTTTAGGATAGTCTATTAATGAAGCTAATTTGACTTCATAGTTACAACCATCACCAAATGCTAAAGTTCATATACATTGTATCTGATTATAAGATTTTAAACAACTGGCAAAATAATGGTTGACTGAGTTTAGATTAACATGGCCTTCTTGCCAGGTGCTTATGGGAATTCCTTTTACAATAAACAATCACCAACATGTTAACTCCTTATCCAGAGAGGGGGAAAAGATAAATGTCTTCTCCGGATACCTTTACCAGAAAACTCTTCCTTTTCTGCCAAACCTTGACACCAAGGGTGGATTGTTAGCTGAAAACTGTGAAGCTCCTCTCAGGTGCCTAGTCTGTCCAGACCCAGACCCAGCAGTTTATTACTGAGCCTTCCATTTTCTGAGATCCTAATTTACATTTGGATAAAGAAGCTTGTATTGTACATTTACTTCTGACTTGTACCAGTTAGCTAAATAAAAGATATCACCTCTCCCTATAAAGCCTGCCTTTTTTCTTCCCTTCAACCATAATAGCTATGATGTTACCATAACCCTTTCCTCTCCCAGGGCACTCCAGCCTCTGCTTAGAGGGCAGCAGGGCTGACCATATTTCAGGTTGCCTCTGTCCTACATTTCAGTGTCTCCAAACTGACACAATACGTATCATGCGGATAAGGCCTGACTAAGGCCTAATCCTCAAATACACTGATGTATGGTCTTCCTTCTACCAACATCAGGCCCCACAATTAAGTTTCTCAAAATATCATTACTCCCACTGAAGTAGTGAACTTGCACCCAAGCTAACTAAGCCTTGAAAATGTGCTTAATTTCCAGGGCATGCAAATAATCATGGGATACATCTGCACAGATTCATTTATTAAAACCCAGTTTCTGACAGAAGGAAGTCTTAAGAAACATCATTCTTCTTATTTATGTGTAAAGATACTCCATGGAGACGGAGCAAGATTCATTTGTTCTCTTGAAAAAAAGTCTTCTAAATAAGGAGTATGACTGTATTGCGCACATACAACCTTTTTAAGTTTAATTCACATACTCATTATCTCAAAGATCATTTCAGGTAGCTGACACAAAACAGCATAGCACTTTAGTTTACTACCACTCTATTTTCAAGAAGCATCATATGAATATTACCTGTACAATAAACTGGTGAGTTGTAAGTATCTGTCAGCTTCATTCTGGAGAGTTCAGCTTGAATTCCCAAAAGTATCCAGCTGATTGTAGATGTCCTGAGCTTGAGTGTCCTGATTATTTGTTCCTGAAAGCACCGAACTGCAGGTTGTTAATGGTCCTTAACCTTAACAAAACCCATTTGCTATTTTGTCCTGCACAGCAGAGGCCTGTCCACATCAGCTGCATGTGTGGGAGTTTCATCATTTTGAACAGTTCTCCCTGGCTGGAGGTCAGGCACCCAAAACCAGAGGCTCCCAGATGTAATGAATTCTTCTGTAGTCGTGGACTCGGACTTGCTCAGGTCCAGGCAGTGGGGTTCAGAGCAGGAGGGAGATTGCAGCTGAAGGAGTCCTGGTTTAAACCCCTAGGCCTCATGGCCAGTGATCACTGTAACCAGTTCTGTTGGTCCTATTGAGGTGAAAATGCATGTGTTGAGTTAGACCTTGCATCTAAGAATAATTACTCTGAGTAAACTACAATAGATAACAAGTGTGTTACAAAAACATAATAGTTTACCTGGAGCTAAAGATGAAATGTTAATGAGTTGTAAAAGTGCCTGTTTAGCAAGAGAATCTATTATTTCACTTATTGGAACTTTTTAGTTTGAGTAAGTTTAGCAATGAAATACCTTTTATTTTTGTCAACCACCCTTCCACGGGAAATATCATCTACACTCAAGCTTCACTGTTCTTATTTTGAAGGCAATTCACCCAAAGGCAGAACTTTGTGTGAGAGGTGCTAAGGATGGGATATTACCCCCCTCCAGCCCTGGCATTCACACCCCCTGCCCCTGGGTTTGCTCTGACTCCCCTTGGGGCTGCTGACCTGCAAGTGACCCTGAGCCAGGCAGACTCTGCAGATATTTGGGTGGTTTGCTGGTGAAGCATAAGTTATTAAGGATTCTCTCTGCACTTTGGGACTCAAAGAGATGGAGAAAACTCAGTTCTTTCYAGCTATAGTTGCTATGGTTACATATATGTCAATATACATATGGATGAAAAGAGGAAGATCACCCGACTGTTCACCTTTTAAAGGAGACAGCATTAAAATCCACAGCTAAAACAGTGACTGAAGAACATTTCCCCTGCTCTGCTTCAAGTCGGTGGATGCAGAATTGGACTCCAGACTGTTCCCTTCCAATCACCTGTGAACAGATGAGTGATGTGCAGGTTGACCACACTGCCTGTGAGAGGCACCTCTGCTATCTCTGCATGAGCCACCCTCCGTGGATGTGGAGGCAATATTGCTGAATTTGCCAAGTACATAGGATGGTCTTCATGCCTCAGTGATGCTCTGCGCTGTCACACAAAGCACCTACACAGTCCATGCAGGCGCCTTTCTGTTCTGTATCACACTTACATTGCAAGTTCTTCTAGTCTAAGGTATATATAGCCTCTGTCATCTCTGATTTTGCTTTATTTTGCTGATTATTTCCCTTCCCTTCCTCACACTTCACCGTCCTTGATAACTAACTTATGGTTATTGACTCTGAAGGTCTTTAGATTTTGGAGCCATGCAAGGTAGATCTAACAAACTAGTGTTTTATCCCATTATCAACATGATGGCCCAGTCAGACTGGCCATACTTTGGAGCAAGCAAGAAGAAAATCTAATGGGATTTTATGGCAATGCTTTTTTTCACAGCATTTTGCCACTCTTGTGTTCCCAAATATCACAAAAACTCAGGTCATCATTAGTCACTATTTGAAGATCAGTATTTTCATTGACGTAGAGAAAAAGTAGTTGCCTCTCAATTACACCCACCTTACAAGACCAAATTCTACAGTATTTGCTCAAGGCATTGATTCTAGCACTGAGAACTGTTAAGTCCCTGTGAATTTGCTTCAAGCCTTCCAAGAAAGAAGGTGATTGTTTCCTTTGCTTGTCTTGCAGAATTATAGGACATTTTTTTCTTGAATGAGCATAGTTCTTACCAGAGCACAAATCAATTGTAAGTAGACTCTAACTTCAATGGCTTCAGAGAAAAACCGTTTTATAAACCAATGCAGTACTTAGTCCATCAAAATTATTGAAGCTGTTCCCTATTACATATACAAGATGCAGCCCTGGACAAGCCTCAGAGAAAAGAAGCTCCTTAAATATACTATTTCTCCCCACAAACCTGAACACATGGCCAAACATAAACAGAGTTTTATGAGCTGATCAGACCAGACCGAGCAAGAAGAATTTCTTCTTACTAACAAATGTAATGACCGGGTGAATTAAGAATATGAACACCTTTCTTCCGATCAATTATGGTGAGGCAATAGGAGGAACCAAACACTGAAAATTCCTCTCCCTCAGTAAACCTCCACTCTATGTTTACTTCTACTCCAGTGCCATGAAAATTAAGATTAAATTTATACTGTATTAACACCTTTGCACAAAGCCTGAATGGGAAGGAGATAGTTGTTACTGATATTAAGCTGGTGATGTAAAATAATTGTTTTCTTTTGTCAGCCTTAATATCAAATGATCTTGTTACAGCTAGAGAATTACCTATAATCACTTGCACAGAGAGGATTTTAGGCCCGATCAGAAAATAATCATTAAAGATTAATTAAAATACTACGTGTGTACTTTGTGTTTCACTTGACAGTTTGCAGCAGTAGCCTATTAGACAATTCCTGCTAAGTGCAAATATAAAGCAAGGTGTGCCTGTACTGCATGCACAGCTGGGAACTGGAAACATGACTTTAGTTCATTTATAAAGTTTTCTCATTAGATTTCAATTCAGGAGTAATGCCATAATGGTATTTAAAGTATATTCAATCACTCATGACAGAAAAGCTAGACTGACATTGCACAAATAGTGTTTGATTATTACCAATCTATCATGTCAGTTAGCAAGAGGAAAAGATACATTTCAATTGATTTCAAAAGACCACTGTGACAAATGGGTTCCGGGAAGCTGGGCAACAACACATTCTCAATCCTGATTAATTTGGTATACACAAAACTGCACCTGGCCTTTTTTAAGCGCACAACACACTCTCCAACACAAAATTTGAGAAACTGCATGTCCAAACACTGAATTTTATTTCTAGCCTTATATTTGACTGTTGTATTTGTAGGCTCAAGCTCTATAGCACACCACAGTCTGTTCAGCTCTCAGAGGGGTAGTGGATGCAACATTCATTAAAAATCTGGATTTCTACTCATTTGTCATATTGTGACCATACGTAAGCAGTAAAATAGTGTGCGTGAGGAAATGACCCTCAAAATATTTGGGGACTGGAAGAGTCTTTTCAATTACATAGGAGAAAGTGGTCAGGTTAGCTAATACAATCAGCCAGACTATGCTCCAAACATGATGGAATGGAAATGTTACCCATCAGCAAAGCACTGCACACGCTACTACCTCCGGCCGTTYGGAGGGGTACCAGGTACCTCACGCAATAAGCAGACTGGTTGGTTAAAGCAACATTCTCCACTGAATTAATTTTTCCTTGTTGTGGACACTGTTAGTGAAGTCAGGCCTATATCATTCTTCAGAAACAACCTGCAGATTTTTCCCATGTCTTCTGTGATCTCAGTTTTACTTACCAAATAAACACAGAAGATCTTCAAATCCAACACTTCAAATCCCAGACAGAGAGTACTTATACTTACCAGCATATGTGATCCCCTGCAAAGGATCCCACTACAACAGGGAAAGCCATGGAAGTAGGTGAGATTTATTTGTTAGACTGTTTGGTGATTAAGACAAAGAATTGTCCTTGCAGGATTTCCCATTGTTTCCATATGAGTAAGAGAGCCAGGCATTTTTTCAGGTTCTTCTCCACTTGGGAACACCACAGAGACACAGAATCTAACAAAAATCCTTTAAAGATGCATTTTCAAGGGTGGAGAACAGAGTGGACAAAGGAGAATTTCTACTGCGCAAACTATTGCCTGTCTGGTTAGAACCATGTAATTGAGGAGATGATTTTGACTATTACTGTATGTCATAGAAGACTAAGTGCAAGGAGTCATAAAAACACAAAGCTCTTTCATCATGCTCTTTTCATATTAGCTCTGATGGTCAGCACAATCAACAGAAAGAAGCGGCACCCCTTCTGCTAATGTGATTAATGATTAATCATTACTAATGAACTCAGACTGTCTAGCACTGAGGGAAATATACCAACAATTAATGGGAAAAGTGTGAAATGTAATCTGCTGGCTGCTTTGTTAGCTGAGAAACTTGAAAAAAAAATTAAGGTGAACAATAATTGATGTGGGCTAATGCAGTGAAAAAACGGGAGAATTAATCTTGTGGTTCAAAGTCTGTCCTCTGGTGCACTGGTGCAATTGTAGAAAAACATCTTTTGACTTCACACTGAGGAAAATGAACCAGAATATGAATCAATTCAAGGCAGTCTTTCATTGAATAGACTGAATATAGAGATCCTTTTGCCTTTTCTACCACATTTCCTTTTACTGGCAACTGGCAAGAGCATAATACTGTTGTACAATTCCCAATAAAGACCGATACATAACAAAGGCTTTGGGAAACTCCCTGAATTCCAGATACAGCTTGTGAATTCTGCATCCTAAAGCAAAGAGGAAAACAAACAAACAACTGCCTTCCATATAGGCCCATAGTTTCTGCTTTTTCCCTGAGATAAGAACTACAGCTGAATGTTTGAAAGTCTGAGTTCAGAATTTCCGTAAGATCAGTTTTCTCAGTGCAGACACCTTTAYTTTTAGCTGTGATGTCAACATGTCCCTAGTTTGCCCACTGAGTGACACTAAGCTACAAGATTTAATCGAGATTAGCTAAACACAATTTTTCTTTGTCTAGTAGGGCTATAAAATCATAGTCAGAAGTGCAGCAGCCATTTGTTCTTCGGAACAAATTTTGCACTTAGGTAAACTTTTACTCATATTTTCAGTGATACTGTTCATAAATTGGGAGGCTATTCGGTGAGAGTAAGAGGCAAAAATGAGATTTTTGATTGGCACTGTCTTGTAAAGTAATACCAACCAAAAAGTACCTTTCCCCAGTCAGTTTCTGTAGGGTGTTCCATGCTCATGTAAAAATAAATATGCTGAACTAATTATTTCACACCTTTCATAAGAACAAAAAAAAAATTATTCTTGGGTCTGAAATCTTGTGCGACAAGCTCTAGTCCATTTACTAAGACCCCTGACATATGGAATGCATAACCACTTTGACTGCCTCACTTAGAGGAGCGCCATTATAATCTGTCTCTCAACATAACTATTACCCAAAAGTGATGTTCCTGCATATTGACTTTGTGAATCATGAGCAGGCAGGGAAAGAGGGCATAAGCTGGGATAGACTAGCCTGGCACCTGAAGTGGGCTTCACTGTCTCACACCATTTGTTGAAAAATGCACTTTGACTTTAATCACATTGCTTTCACCTCAATAGCCAATGTAGACCCTGAATGTTTAATTACACTACTGGTTTTATACCTAATCAATCTTTTTCATTAAAATCCAGTGAAGCAGACAACTGAGATAATTACTGAAGAATCATCTTAATTAAAAATTTTAGCTTCTAATTAAGAGTCATTGTTTTCCTCATCAGAAAACCATTAAGATTCAGGACAGGGTTACSCTGTTCATTATTTTTTTTCGCCTTTAAAAAAAAAAAAAAAAGCTTTGGGCAAAGTGAGTGATACAGGTTTTTATATTAAGGAATTATTATAGTTATCCTAGGGAAACAAAGAACATGCACAAGTCAGTGTCACTATTTGTCAGAAGCCCCACAGCATATTTACATCCAGAGTAATTACTGAATATCTTTGCATATAAATTGAGGCTGCCTTGGTCCTTGAAGATATGTCTGTAGTTAAAATGAACATGATCTCCTAAGCAATTTTTTTATTGCTTTCCAGCTACAATACAGATAATCTTAAAGTTCCTCAACATTCCTATCCTGCAATCAGAAACTTCTCTCCAGTTTGCACTGCTGTTTTCACGAATGCCTTTCAGCCACTAGGGTCTGCTTTGACTTCAGGAAAGCACAATCAGACATTTCACCTAGAGAATTAGAAATGTTTAACAATCAAATGACATCACTGAGGACATGCAGCTTCACCACATTCATACTCACTATAAGGTATTGGAACCAGCTAAAGAGATGCAATGATACTTCCACTGACAGAATTAATCAAGGAAAAAAATTATCCAGTCATAACCCATGCAGGATTACCTCTCTATATGTCCCGAGGCAGAAGATAAAAAAAAAACAAAGGTATCTCGGTATGGAAGTTTTTTCCACCTAGAACTCTAGCACTCAAATTTTTAAAAAGCATGATGATTTTAGACCATTTGATGATTTCAGACATTTGAAATGCACAGCTAAACATGTGTAGCTAAAATGGCCACTAATAAGCACCAACCATCTGCTGTAGACAGAGCAAACTTTGTTAGGATCAACTCTGAAACATAAGCAAAACAAAACCTTGTTTTATAGAAGCCTCTTGTTCCATGTATTTATTTCTCTATTTTTACTGGTGTCCTGCAGGACATGGCATAAGGAACAATGCAAATCTTCAGTTACGCGTCTCGGTTGATCAATATTTCTGACTCACAAAGAAATCACAATTTCGAAAATAGCTGATCCACCTTTCCCATGAGGAATGGAGAAGATACATGAAAAATAAATTCTCCATATTCTCAATACTAAGTTCTTTGTAACTGTTTAAATAGGTAAATGTAGAATGAACAGCTGCCAGGGAATTGATATGAAAACTTTCAGGTACCACCTGGGTGTTATTAATTGCCTCCRTCTGCAAGAATGACATTTGTCAGTAATAAAGTGTAGCTAATTATGGTTCAGAAGAAAGTATGGGATTCTGGGTTCATTTTAAGGGAGAGAGAGACAGAGAGAACAGAAGATGTTTAGGAGAGAACTACATAGGAGAGTAAATAGCAGCAGTTCCTGGCTGCTTTCAGGCAAAGGACTCAGTTGTGCTAGCTAGTGCCTGCACTTCTTAATCAGTCGTACTTGCTCTAACCTGTAATAAACTCCGATTGCAGGAGTCTGAAGTGGTTGTTGCTCCACTCAGCTGTTTATTTGAGCACGAGCAATTGACTGGTAGGCAACTAGCTACAGTACAACACAGTCCTGCACAGATCACCAACCAGACCAAGACTAGGGGAGCCCGAAATGCTAGCAGGCATCCTTTTGGCTGGGACAATCTAGCCCAGGGGAAAGATAAGACAAGAGGTTACATCTACAGAGGCATCTGGGTGACCTCACTGAATTTTTAGGAGACCTAATCCAAAAGGTAGTTCTTCCAGCTATTGTCAAATCCTGACTACACAGTTCCCAAGCCACAAGTATTTCTATTTCACTTATCCAAACACATAAATTCTAGTGTCACTGAGCTGATTGAAACCTCTTCTCCAGCAAAAGTCCCAAGCCCTCTTAGAAGGCTGCAACCTGAGGGCATGTTCAGATCTTGGAGATCAAGTTCAAATCCTCATTTGCTTTCACCTGGAGGAATGAGCTATGTGTACATTCCAACCACTGGGCTAGAGAGATTAAAAAAAAAAAAGGGGGCAGAATATCTTTAACAGGAAAGAAGTGGAGGGAGATCCACATTTAGCATGCCGTTAGGCAATTCACACATAACACATCCTTTCACATTTCTGCTCCAGAGTGGATAAGGGAGTTCATCATGGGGATCTTGGGTTTAAAGGGAGGAGAACCAAGAGCGAGACCAAAACAATCATTTTAAGAAACTGAGTGCTCTAATTTCAGGAACATGTTTATGACTGCTAATCCAAAAGGAAGGGGGAGCATTTTGAGTACTGCATCCATAGGATCTTGGGCATCTCTTCTCTCAGCTTTCTCCATTCTCAGTTGTTAGTGCCTATGGCTCCCTACATGGCCTAATTTAGGGCAGATACCTTCTACTTACTGAGATAACAAGACTAGTTCTACCAACCCTAAAAACTTAAGCAAGGCACTAGTAACTGCATCTTGGAAAGACAATAAAAGAAAAGCCCAGTCACCTCCAGACCCAAACTCTGTGTGAATCAGAATGATACCAGCAGGATACAGGGTGCATTTGCAGGCACAGAGCAGGAAATAAAGAAAAACCACCAAAAATCTAGATTTCATTCTGATAAGCACAACAGGGAAAAAAAATTAGCAGTGAAACGGAAAACTGCAAAAATCATTAGTCTTGAAAATATATAGTGGAATCTATGCAAGGACAGCTCAAGGCAGAGGAAATTAAGAGATTTCCTGACATATTGGAAGGCATGGGATGTCTGCTAGGACACTGAAGAACTCAAGCAGTCTCCAAATGCAGTGTCAGTGGTGCATACGGAGCCATGGCTGCCAGTAACATTAAGGCCAAAGTGGGTGAGCAGCTCCAGCATACGACACAATTAGGTGAAATTGGAAAGGTGGAGGAGGCATCAGAATGGGTTAGCTTGATTGCTGCAAGTAAGGAAAAAACAGGCACATGCTGAGTCGCTCTGAATGTGCCCAGGCCCTTGAGACCCACACACAGCTAAAACAGGGAAAATTGTACCACAGCCCACCCCCCCCACACACACACACACATAAATTAGAAGGATCCCACAAAGGCTGTGTTCAGTATAATAGGAATGGGTACCATCTACTCTGATCTTCCAGGGGAAGCAGAATGGTCATTGCTTCCATTACTGTGTCAAGAAGAAAGCATTTCTATACATTAGACAGGCAGACTCGAGCTACCTAGGCTATAGCAGGAACGGAGAGGAGCAAAACCAAAAAAAGAAACTTCAGGGTAACTGCAAGGTGCAGGACATGAAGCCTAAACCTGAGTTACAATAAGAAACAGAGAGCACTGCAATCACAGCTTAGAAAAGGAGATGGGAGGAGGAGCAGAGAAGTGATCTCACCTAATCCTAAAAGGGAGAAAATTATAATGCTTTAAAGCACCAACCTCCACAAACGAACAGGACAAATCTGCACAACTGAGGCTTCACCATGTGATCTGAAGCCATCAAGGAAAGAATTAAAAGTGAAAACAAAAACCAGGAGAGAAAAATCCTGTAGCAGCTCTTCTCTCATGCAATAGTACAATGGCATAAAAAAGAGAAGGGACAGAAGCACAACACTGATATTCACTCATACTTATGACTCTGCCAACAGAAATGGGGAGAGAAGCACAGTGTATTGATACCACTGATTTGGTTTTAATATAGCTAAGAGACCTGCATGTCAGGCACAGAAGCATCAGCTTCCCTTGCTATCAGAGATGTTTGGATTAACAAGAATGCAGAATCTGCATGCGGGATATGAACTAGTCCAAAGGGATTGGAAAACAAAGTGATTCCAAAGAATATTTCTTTCAGACATTTTGAAAAAAGCCCATGAAGGATGCTGAGCTGTGGTACTGTATGAAAGGCAAACAAGAGCATAGGAATTCTCCAGAAAAGACTTCACAAGTAAAAGAAATTCTCCTAGGTTGCTGTATTTATGTAAAGTATTGGAAAAAAACAGCAAGGAAGCAACGACAGTTCATGATGCACCTAATAGAGACCTGGCAGCAATTGGTACCTGATTTATTTGAACATAGCCAAAACTACTGCCTGCTGATGCTTGATTACTACTGCCATTTTGTCAAAATAACTCAGCTTAGAAACACATTATAGAACTCTGCAGTGAGTCAGACCACAATAATATTCACCGGGCATAGTATTTACAGCAAGCTAATTTGGAATAATGACTTGCAATACATGTCCAAGGAATTCTGAAGATTTGCAAAGGACAGTAATTCATACACGCAACAAGCAGTTTGTATCAGCTGCAATCCAGTGAAATGGCTGAAAACACAGATTTAAATAACTACGTAGATATTACCAGAGACAAATGAAGAAGAACTGAAATCCTTACCTCAGTTTATTACACTACGAAAACCAAGTTGTGGAGCTTTACCAGCACTGATGCTACAAGAACAAGAAGCAGCCTATCTAAGAAAAGGTGTAAGGCCCAGAGGTGCAAATCACTAATACAACACAATGAACAAAAGATAATGAAAATTTTACTCTAAAATGTCAGGCTGCTGGAACCTTTCACAAGAAACTTCAGTGTCATAATGCCACATCCAGGTAGTAAAGTACAGTAGCAAGAAAAGAAGAATATGTCAGGTTCTTCTGTAATATAGACCAGTGTACAGTTCATGATTTGGACTAATCAGAGATACATGTTTGACTGCTTCTGTTATTTTAACCATGTTTAATAATTTGCAAGCCTGAAGCAGTTTACAGAGTTTTCTACCTCATCTGCAGTAAACACAGTTCTTAATCACAGGCACCCCAAAAGAATCCCCCAAACCCGCTGATTTGGCTAATCTATGAGAAGCCACTTATGCTGATGTACCTGTACAGCTTCCTGGGGCTACTTGCTTCTCTCTTGCGACTGATGGGCCTCCTGTCACATGCCCTGAGAAAGTCTGCAAAGCCCGCTGATGCCCACAAGCAAATGCTGCGCCCATAGCAAAATATCATTGTCCCTTTTAAAAACAGGAAATTAGTAGTGAAAATTAAGAGTGTAAATTCAAGCATTTGGTAGTTAGAAAATACCGATAATGATGTTAATTCCTGCATGCCTCATTCTGCCCCTGCAGGCTACAGGCACCATGAGAAACTTAAAGTGTTTTTTCCTCCCATAACCCTTTTCTCATTTCTGAGAGGCACAAAAAAAGTGACAAAACCAGGGCAGCAGAAAGGGTTTGAACCTAGAGGTGCTCTACAACCCAATCAGTTGCAAGGCATTTCCCAGCCTTCAGAGTTCACAGTTTAAAGATGCCAGACAAACAAGTACATAAGATAAAACAGAGGCAAAAGTAACTTACTTGGGGTCATGCACCATGTCAGTACTCAAACTGGGTCCAACACTAGCCCTCCTGAAYCCCAGTTCAGAGTTTATTCTTCAGATATGTTGCATCATGTGAAAAGTTAACCGTCAGCCAATAACTCGGGCACAGAAAACAAGAACACGCCAGGGTGGCATGGAGCCACGAATGTGCTTGGGACTCTTCCTGCAAGGATGCTATAGTATCCATAGATAAGGAAGGCTTCCTCTTATGGTCCCAAGTCTTGCAGACTCAGTGGCAAAGCAAACTAGACCTGATGGGAGTAAACAGGCCTTGGGTTCATAGGTATGTAATAGAAATGCAGATACTACTCAAACCTTTAAAAGAACAAGAACTTAATTTTTAATAAGTAAATCACCCAAAGAAGAGGACTAGGGGACAATGCCTCTTCCCAGACAGTTATAAGTAACAATATATTTTCACTAATACCCCAATAGCAACCTGAATATATAATGTGTTAAAAGTTCACTGAAAGAGATGATTAACGGACAGCACATTATAGGTCCACAAAGTAACGTTTTCTGAAATATTAATATTTAATTATAGAGGTGGCAGCAGACTTCAGGGTTTTCCTTCTTTCTTTTCAGTGTGTTTCCCTTATCTATCACTAAAATATTAGAGATAATGAAAAATCATGTACCTGTGTAAACTCTTAATAGCAGTAATATGTCAAAGTAGAGCAGAAAAATAATAATAAAAAAAGATAAGCCTCAAGCTGTGCATGGGGTCTCTGGTAATTGGAAGAGTCAATGGCTATACGATTCAAGAAAATACCTTCCCTTGAGAAGGAGACTGATTGTCCCACATTTATACAGCAGCTAACCAACACTAAGCAGGCTTTCCTTTGCATATTATTGGTGCCAGCCCAATGAGGCAGAAAATTGCATCGTGTCATTTAATTTCCCAATCTTTGTTTTCATTGTATTAATCTTTTGGCTTTGCTTCACTTTATAATTTGAAGGCTCAGCAAGAAGCAAACCAAATGGAAATTCAGCTTACTTTCATGTCTAGCTGAATGTGCTCGCTGCAGTTTTGGAAAGTTTAATTCTGCTTAATCCCACCCATGAATAATAATCATCTGGTTTTGTATGCAGACATATTAGTGGTTATTAAAGACTGCCTGAAAAATTCTTCGGATTGTGCCCAAAAGTCAGTCACCAAAACATGATTAACAAATAGGTTACAGGAAGAGAGCAGATAGGGTTTTTTTAAGCAGAACTATATGCCTTGTTGTTATAGAAAAAAATAAAGTGTTTAAGAGTCTGAAAATTGCTTGAACTTGACTAATTACTTTAAAGTTTACAGTGCCCAGATTGGAAACTCTTATGCTGAGGATGTTGAGAAACAGTGGTTATCTTGGAAAAAGCACAGGAAAAAAATACGGAGATTGCACTGAGATATACTGGAGGGTGAAAAAAAACACTAATTGTCTCCTTGTGCTTAGAGGTAGTTGACCCACCAGGGCTCCATTGCACCAGGCACSATTCAGACAAGAAGATCCCACCCAGAGCTTCTGCTCTAACGCAGGAACAGGTCAGAGGAACCATGTTGTAGAGAAGTACTTTGCCTTCACCTTGTCTGCCGTGCCAGTGGACACATGAGGGCTGGATCCCCCATCCTGGCCTGTACTTTCCCATTCTTTCCCTGGAAACACACTGACTCTTTGTAGAACATCTGAAGGCTCTTTCCATTGCTGTTTGGGGCCTCATGTATGTTTTTCTTGTTTTTATTTATTGAACTATCATTCAGACACATTGCAAATTTATACAAAAAATTCAATATATATTTCCTGCTCTGGTTATGCGAGTCCCATTTCATCAAAATAGGATTCATGAACCATATCTGATGAACAAAGCTATTTAAAAATATGAGATGACTTTTTCATGATTTCATCCTTTTTTTGTCAAAAAAGGGATTTTTTTCAAACAACACTTGTAAGCATAATGAAGCGTTTAAAGCTTCCCCTGCTAAGAGATCTGAGGACACATCTTGCCCAGAGAAGTTTGGGTTTTAGCCTATTCTCTTCCAATGGTGGGAATTTTCCTTACTTGCATGCACCTTACTTTCATGAAAAGAACATAGTGTCAAATACTACTGTCAGTCACAAGACCTAAACGATGATGTCCATATCAGCAGCAGTTCTGACTGGGTAGACAGGTATTTCTGCCTCTTGCATCCCACTGCCAGAATGACTTATTTCAGTAGGAGGCTGCATGATGCATCATCATAGCTGGATATGCAGTGAGGCAGTAGTATCATTGCTGACTATTAACTCTTCCACCTAAGGGGAAGGAATTATTTACCCAGTTCAAATGCATAAGAGTGAGAAATTTGTTGCTCTACTATCAGATCTACTTTACATTAGCAGCTGCTCAAACTTGCAATGCTTTTGCCCTAGCAGCTAAGCTGATTAGATGTCCCATTTCTCCCCACGTTGGTTGTTTAGCCCTGGAAGCCAAAAGCCTTTAGCAGAACACTACAGGCAAGCGCAGAGCAGCTCTGAGCCCCCCGGGCTGGTGGGAACCCAAGTCAGTTCATCCACATGGCACAGAGCGTCACCACACAGAGAGTGCAGGTCTCAGCCAAAGCACACCTCTGTTAGGACAGCAGTGCGCCTCCAGGGCCAGTGCCGAGGCCTGGCAGCACCGATTATCATCAGCTCAGTTGCACTCTCTCTGGCAGGTCCATGTAGTTTCCAATGCCTGAGCTAGGTTGGGCAGTGGCAGCTTGGGATTTTCTAGTCTGAGTTTGGTCGAGTTATGTTCAGGTACCTTCATATCATTCAGGCGTATTGTTCAGAGAGGAACTGCAGAAGTACATTGAGTCCATTTTAGCAACATGACCAAGCTGCTCCCAGCCAGATCCCAGCTCACCAGGGGGTATCAGCATTCCTCAGTTAGCCACAGTCACAGTCAAGGGGGGAGGCATACTGATACACATACCGTCTTCTCCACCTGCTTTAGGGTTTTATCATTTAGTTTACTCCCCACTGCATTGCCTTATYCTTTTCAAAAGCATTTGCGCTTGTGTTAGGAAGAATAGTGTATTCCAAGATATGTAAAACCAAAAAGCCCAGAATGCAAGGAACAAAACAAAGCTCATGTTTAAAAAAAACGAAGAGGGTATCTCTAGTATTCCAGATGTACAATCAGATATTCATAATGTTCCCTGTAGTGCCTGAAGTTCACAAGGAAAGATGAGCAATAACTCAGAGTTCAGTTAGTCTTATTGAAATCCTAGGAATACAGTCCTGCTTCATCTGTGTTAATCTAGGCTCGAGCAAACACAGAGCATACAGGGCTGCTTCAGTTTGCACACAGTCTAATCATTCTTCTCTCACTCTAGACTCTCTATGAGCCCATTTAAAAGAGGCCAGAGGTGCAGGAAAGTTTTAGAGCTCTCAGAGTTCCCTGACATAAATTCAAACATTCCATGGATTCAGCTCAATAAAGTTTTCAAGCTCATTAGCACCAAGAACTGGGTTTAATTCCACATATCCAGGATAAAACGAGTTCCAATAGCAAGAGGAAATGAAATTATGTACATACTGACCTACATTTGTCAAGGAATGCAACCTGCTTCACCAGATTGTAATTGAGACAAGAGATGGCCCATTGTCAAATACTATGATATGGTATAAATTTAAAGTGCCTTTTTACATAAAGGTTGATGTGTCTCTGAAAGTTAATTACTGGCATTTTGTGCAAACTGTCAAGGAGGTTTCATAGCCAGGAGATGACATAAATATTGTTGATATTTAATCCAGAACTGAGATAACAGGGGAATGTGCATTGAGACAACCAAATTATAAATGACAGTTATGAGTCCCGAAGCTAGCATTTAAGTTTTCTTTTCTACCTTTCACATCACTTGTTTTTAGTGGACTTTATGCTTTCTGTAAAAAAGGTCTTTCTGCTTAGCTATTTTTCCAAAATCAATAGTATTTTCCTTGTTACCATGACTTGATGCAGAAAGGATTAACTTTTTTTGAAATCTTGGCTGCAGAATTAGCCTGGATATTTTGGGGCTGCACTGCTGGATGAAGAGAAATAACGCACACCTTCCCCTCTTCTTCATACTGCACTTGAGGAGATCCCCAAGGTGGACCATTCATCTCCAAACACCTGTCTCCCCACCCTACTCATAAAGCATGAGGAAATTATCTCTTTTCTAYGCCCTTTTCCAGTCTGCCTTGTTGACAAGCGTGCCTGGAAGCATGAGTTTTAAATGCCAGTCTTTTGCAGAACGAGGCCACAGGAACAACCAGAGCATGTCCGTTGATTTTCCATCCCTGGGCACTCAGCTGAGGATGGAGCCGATAGGCCCAAGCCCTGCCAGCAGCCAAAGAGAGCAGGCACAGGTCTAGGTCATCAGTGTAGACAGATGCCTGGAGGATGAAGGAAGGACATGGGATAACCCAGGTA
Organism: Apteryx rowi; assembly: GCF_003343035.1. Taxonomy (NCBI): domain Eukaryota; kingdom Metazoa; phylum Chordata; class Aves; order Apterygiformes; family Apterygidae; genus Apteryx; species Apteryx rowi. The sequence continues at coordinate 17,648 of NW_020448642.1, forward strand.
CAAATGTATTTTTGCTGTGGCTCAGCTGACATGCTTAGGAGGAAAGTACAAGAAGTAAAGCAGTAGCCTGGCCTAGAAGCCTCTCCCAGTGATCTCAGTTGACGGTTAATTTATATTTTCATGAAGATTTGCATGTGTGTAGACATATCCATCAATAGCTTGAGGCAACCATGAACTCACAATCAACTGTAACTGTTCCATTTGACTGTACAAGGAATAATAATGAAATAATCTGAGATATAACTTTAGGAAGGTTGTACACATCTCCAATAAAAGAATAAAAGGAATGTGCAAAATGTTAAATAAACTAGATATACTCACAGATATTGATGTGTTGTGCAATACACTAACCTCCATGATAAATTACATGCAGATAAAAATACAGTGGAATAGCTTAATAAACTCTTTTATTATAATGAAATAACCCTACAAGGAAAGTCATTGGCAAAAAAGAAAAATTATGAGAAGTATCATTAACATCATAATAACATAGGAAATTAATTTATTTTTCACTATGCTGATGATTTCTATTTTCCAGATTGCATTAAATGAAAAATGAAAGAAAATATGGTGAGTCAGTCTTCTAATCTAAATGAACTCGTACAGACTTGTTCAGTTCCAGAATTARGTGACATCTTTTTTTTAAAAGTCCAGTTCCCTGACACCTTAACCAGTCATTTAAGAGCCATTTAAGCCCTCAACAGTTAACAGATGGTTTTCCTAATGCACCACAAGTCACAGAACATTGTTACTTAAAACTTACTGTAAACTTAGCACCTCATACCAAAAAAAAAAAAAAAAAAAAGCCATAGACTAATAAACACCACTGGAAGAAAGCACTAAAAGAGTGCAGGAACCACCATTTTTTAGGATATTCATTAAGTGGCAACATTAAGTGGCAAAAACCTATTGATCCTGGAAGATGAACAAGCAACAATGAACTGTTCACACTGGCAGGAAGAGTTCAAAAGAAGCAGCATTAATAATTTATTTATAAAATTATGGTAGATCTTTTAACACTTTTCATTGATAGAGCTTAAATTTGGTCTCTAACACTCACTGACAGTATCCTTTAGCACACATAAGTATATACTTGTTGCTTGTGTTTCCAGAGATAAAAGTTCAAGTGAGGTAAAATACAATTCACAGAGTTTCAGAAAACAGTTTTCAAAATGTTTGCAATAGAAATTACAGCACTGTTTCAAGACTTTGTATCTATTTCCCCTTCCAAAGACAAATCTCCCATACTTTTCCACATTTTTCTTCTGCATGGACTATAATTTTCTTTTCACAAAAACAGAGGGAAAGAGACTATAAGACTTTTTATTTGTTTGGTTGTGGGATTTTTTTTCTTTTCTTTTCTGCATGAACCACAACAAACAGATATTACAGGTAACAGCAATGAAAATAGCATTTTGTGATTTCCTGTTTTCAGGGCTCTGTATGGGCACACCTGGGACAGTATGCTGTTCAGTTTGTTTTTAAATTTGCACAAACTGCAGAGTATTTTTTGTACCTTTCCACTACTGTAACACTCTGCCAAGCTTTAAAATATTGAAGGAATGAGAAGAACAGTTTTAGACTGCTCAGTGCTATGCCCTTGAGAATGCTGTAGCCTTGCAATGCCAGTAGAAATGCTCTTTTGACTTTTCTGGACTTTCAATCAGGCCCTAAAAATATACTTTCAGTTCAGACTAATTGGTTCAGATAAAAGGAATTGATGATAACCATTGCCCAAAGAATTGGCCCCATATGCACTTCCATGAGGCCTGGCTATTAGCACTGAAACCCTGTACCCTCTGAGGCTCTGGCCTTTGGCACCTCTCTTTAGGAAGGCTCTCACATTCGACATTACCAGCAAGCTCTAAACGATAATGGATTTCTGATGGGAATGAGAAGGGGAGATACTGAAAAGTTATGACTACAGGCAAGGGCTGTTTTATTACTCCCTGGCACCTTCTTCAAGGCTGTCCAGYGGGCCAGTCTGCATCTAACCCATCTTCATAAGTCCAGGCCAAAAGTAGTCTGAAGCCCAGTGAAGTTTATGACCTATTTCAACATGCCCATATTATTGGCTGGATCAGACTCCTGTACGACATTTCATAACAGTCTGAACTCATGCTGTTCACAAAAGCCTGCCCTAGTTGGGAACAGCAAGGCTAGTTGAGGCTGCCTCTTAATCCTTCCCAGCTACGGCATGTGGGTGGTAGGGGAGCCTCTGCAGAGCTGTGGGAATGAAAAGAGTATCACGGTGTATGTGAATCCTACCACATACAGCAGGGGAGCAACTAATAGGATGAGACATGGATTCTTATTTGTAAATCATACATATGCAATTAATTTTAGTCAGTAGATCAGATGTGAAACAGAAAACCTCTTAAAGTTCTTAATCTTAAAGGATTTTCTTTATTTTCAGAGAAACAACAGCCAATTTTTCTTCACAATTAGAAGGCACTTGTTATCCTCAGATGTTACAGAAAACTTTCAAAGATGTCAGTAGAAGACAGTTAACACAACACAAGCAAAACAAGTGAAGATGAGATTCTGTGCCAACTTGAAATATCTAAATGTAGGCCTTTACATAGAGATCTCCATGTAAACAGAGGTTTTTGGTCTCATTATGTTCAGCAGAGATCAGGGACTTGAATCAGTTGCTAATGCACAGGCATAGTGTTTTATGAGATATTCTGAAGTATCCAAAATATCTGTGCAGGACTGGCAGATAACATACAGGACCTATGCTCAACCTTTTCCTTTCTACCAAAGCAGCTGGAGGCAAGGAAAATACCCTAAGGCATTAGCTTCAAATGGCAGTAGATGCCTATGTGAGGGCAACTGAAATGAGTTTCCAGTCAGTAGTTCCCAGGGAGCTAATCAGTTCACCCAAAAGCACACACACATCTATTTTTCAGCTTAACTGCATCTTTAATTCCCTTGACTGTATTGGCTACCCTCTACTGACTGTAATAGAAACTTAGAAACATGTAGACATAAATACCAAAATTTTGGAGTCTCATTCTGGAGTTGAACCCTTCCCAGAGAGTCTGTTCTTGTCTGCCACAACTTGTAGGTGAATACTGCTGTATTTACGCTGGTGTGCACTGCAGACCTATCATGTCCCATGATCATCCTGGGATTTGCAACTTCTTAGTTCTGCTCTATTTGGGAGCAACACATCCTTTAAAATGTGAGAAAAGTCCAACAACAACAACAACAAAGGAGTTCTGCTAATAAGCATTATATTCTCCATTTTACACAAGGGGACTAGGGGAGAGAGCCTTATTTGCCTGAAATCACAGAGGAAGTCTATGCCAGACCCAAAAACTGGAACCAGATTCAGTGCTTTGACTGCAACCAACTTGTTCTCCTGTAGGTTACCTAGATCCTAAGGGACTGCTTTCAGTCAATAACCAAATATCTGATATCTATGATATCAAAGAAGACATAAGGAGCAATGATGGCATCATGTGAAAATCTTCAACTCAGCACATTCAGGGTGTTTTTTCCTTCTTCAAAAGGTATATATCAGCCTGTCACAGCATTGGAGTGTGAATGCAGAGACTCTTTCTGATGAACAGGGGTCCATGTGGGGAAGGCAAGGTGTGTGCATTCAGCACGGTGAGTGAGTGTGTCAGTAAGGAAAACAGAGGTGGTCCTACCTTGCTAAGTCCCCTGCCAGAAAGCCACATCCATGAGGAAGGAAGGAAAGGAAGAGCAAGTGATTGGAACTACTTGGACCTATAAGAAGATTAAGAGAAGTAAAATTGAAGAAGGTAACCTCTCAGCTAGAGAGAATTTGGTGGTCAGGACAGAGAGTAGGAAGAGATCAGCACTCAATACTTTATGCAAGGAATTTGGACAACCATTTGGAACAAATATTTCAAGTTTGCATTTAAAGTTAAATTGGGAGAGACAGCAAATAATAAGAAACAGTGCAGGCAGATAAAGAAGGTCTTAGAGTAGATATTTTAAATACCAACACAGCTAATAAATGCAAATGAAGTTCAGTGCAGATAAGCACAGAATTATGAGGCTGAAAGCAAAGAATAAAAAGAAGGAACTATCTGCTTAGTGGCAATCAGCTGCACTGTAATGACCAAGAATGAGATCTGGGGAATTACTGTGAAAGAAATCCCTAAAGCGTTCAGCCCAGTGAGGAACTGATTGAAACAAACACAATGATAGGCTGTACTAAACCACCAGAGTATAATGTTCGGTTTCCACACCCTGCAAAGGCTATGAGTGAAATGCACCAAAGCAAAAGGATTAAAACCAAAAAAGCAGCACTAACCTCATAGAATAAGATGGATTTTTGCCCTTGGCTCTTGTCTGGCATCTGAATCTTCTCTATTGCTCTGCTCTTTTGTTACTATAATGTCCTCTTTTATTATTTCATTTTCTTTTATTATTTTTTAATCTGTCATATAAAACTTTATGAGAGCTTAGCCAAGAAAGGACAACATCTCCTTCACAACCGCTGTAATCTATTGTTCAAGTCAGCCAGATTTTTAAAACACAAATCCAAATTCCACTTTGGATGCCTGCCTAGATTGCCAGATGACCTCAGAATCATGTGCAGGAACAAAATCAAAAACAGTATTACTGCATTATAGCGATGTTCAGAGGGCATGTCGGCAGAGCCCGGGATGTGACAAGGAGGAAGTGAGTTGGGCAGAGACAGAAAAAGACTTGCACTGACAAAGATCTGGTGCATAAACAAGACAAAAGCTGGACGCTCAGGAAAACCATCACTCCAGCAATTCAGTTTGTGCAGCCGTCTCTCATCACAGGCCCTCTAGAATTGACTTAGCAGTTCCTAGCACCCACTGGCATCTTCTAGTACAGCCTGAGGCCTCTTTATCCCCATCCCTCATCCTCGCCACTGCTTTAGCCACCTCCAACTTTCACTGAATGTAGGAACATGGCAGGACATAAGAAAGGCCATAGTAGATCATCAGCCTGAAAGTTCATTTAGCTCATGCTTGCAAAGGAGATAAGCACAGAGCAAGCATGTAGCAATATTTTTCCTGGACTTTGTTGAGCCCCTGAAAATCTATTGTTTGGAGGTGCCTAGAGTCAGAATAGTTGTCTTTGTAATTTGCTTCCATTTAGTTTTCCAGGTTACCTTTTAAATGTATTTGAACTTTTAGCATCCACACAATCTTGTGACAAGAAATTCCACAGGTCCATCCAAAATGAGACCAGTATTCTAGCTGAGGCCTTTCTAATGATAAGTAGAACAGGAGATTAACTTTTGTGCTTTTTTTATAGTAACATACCCTGTCTCAAGAATGCTCAGCTTGTGGTCCACAACAGCACTTAGAGTTTTTCAGCAGAATTGGTTCCTATTCAGTTGTTCCTAATCCTGTATTTGGCAGGAGTAAACAACTGCACTGAGCATGGAATCCTGTCCTTGTCCTTCTTTTTTCAGACTGTTTCTGCAGGTTGCCAACACCATTTAACCTGTCCTTCACATGGTTGCTCTCCCCTCTTCATTTTGTTTCAACTTTAAATTTAATAAGATATTCTCTATCCATCAAGTAAGGCATTAATGACAGTATCGACTTGTACCTCAACAAGAACAGACTGAAGAGCTCTATAAATTCTTCCATTCTGTCAGTGAAATGTTGTCTGAGTACACTTTTCTAATGTGTTTTGCATCTACCTTGCAGTAATTTCATCCAGTCCATGTTTCCCAGCTTGCTTCCAAGAACATCATAAAGACAAACTCAGAAGCCTCACAAACATCAACTTATCTTTTTCACTAGGTACTTGCATAGAGTGCATTTACTGCAGTATTTTCCTGCATTTGAATTCACAGAATCACAGAATAGTTGGGGTTTAAAGGGACCTCTGCAGCTAATCTGGTCCTACTGTCCTGCTCAAGCAGAGTCAACTACAGCAGGTTGCCCAAGGCCATGTTCAGTCAGGTTTTGAATCTCCAAGGATGGAGACTCCACCACTTCTCTGGGCAACCTGTTCCAGTGTTCAAACACCCTCACAGTGAAGAAGTGTTTTCTTATGTTCAGATGGGATTTCCCGTATTTCAGTTTGTGCCCGTTGTCTCTTGTCACTGGGCACCACTGAGAAGAGTCTGGTTCCATCTTGTTTACATGCTCCCATCAGATATTTAAAAAGATTGATCAGATCCCCCTGAGCCTCCTCTTTTCCAGCCTGGAGTCCCTGCTCTCTCAATCTGTCCTCATATGACAGTTGCTCCAGTCCCTTTAATACCTTTGTGGCCCTTCACCGAACTTGCTCGGGTGGGTCCCTCTTGTACTAAGGAGTCTAGCACCAGACCCAGGACTCCAGATGTGGCCTCACCAGGGCTGAGTAGAGGGGAAGGATCACATCCCTTAACCTGCTGGCAATGCTGTTCCTAAAGCAGCCCAGGAGTCTGTTGGCCTTTGCCACGAGGGCACATTGCTGGCCCATGGTCAACTTATTGTCCACCAGGACTCCCAGGTCCTTCTCTGCAAAGCTGCTCTCCAGCTGGTTGACCCTCAGCAGGTACTGATGCATGGGGTTGTTCCTCCACAGGGGCAGGACTTTGCACTTCCCTCTGTTGAACCTCATGAGGTTCCTCTCTGCCCATTTCTCCAGCCGGTCAAGGTCCCTCCAAATGACAACACAACCATCTGGTGTATCAGCCACTCCTCCTAGTTTTCTATCATCTGCAAACTTGCTGAGGGTGCATTCAGGCCTGTCATCCAGGTCATTAATGAAGATGTTAAACAGTATTGGCCCCAGTATCTACCCCTGGGGAACAACACTAGTCACTAGCCTCCAGCTGGACTTTGTGCCACTAACGACAACCCTCTGAGCCCAGCAGTTCAAGAAGTTTTCAGTCTATTTCATTGACTATTTAACTAGCCCATACCTCATCAGCTTGTCTATGAGGATGTTATTAGAATGTTAAAAGCCTTATTCAAGGTAAGTCAAGGTAAACAACATCCACTGCCCTCCTCTCATCCACAAAGCCAGTCATCCCATCATACAAGGCTATCAGGTTGGTTAAGCATGATTTCCCTTTCATAAATCCATGCTGACTACTCCCAATCACCTTTCTGTCCTCAATGCGCCTGAAAATAGTATTCAGGATTAGTTACTTTATCACCTTCCCAGGGATTGAGGTGATGCTGACTGCCTGTAGTTCCCCAGATCCTCTTCTTGCTCTTCTTGAAGATAGGGGTGCCATTTGCTCTCTTCCAGTCCTTAGAAACCTCTCATGATCTTTCAAAGATAATCGAGAGTGGCCTCACAATGACATGAGCCAGCTCCCTCAGCACTCACAGGTCCATCCTGTCAGGTCCCATGGACTTGTGCATATCCAGTTTTCTTAAGTGTTCCCTAACATGATCCTCCTCCACCAAGGGCAAGTCTTCATTGCTCCAAGCTTCCCCTCTGGTCTCAGAGGCCTGGAATTCCTGAAGGTCAGTCTTGCCAGTAAAGACTAAGGCAAAAAGCCATTCAGTACCTCTTTCTTTTCTGTGTTCTTTGTCACCAGGGTCCCTGCCCCAGTTAGCAGTGGTCTCACATTTTCTCTAGTCTTCCTTTTGCTTCCTTTTGATGTACCTGTAGAAGCTCTTCTTGTTGCCCTGCACATCTATTGCCGGATTCAATCTAGGTGGGCTTTAGCCCTAACCCCACCCCTGCATCTTCAGACAGTGTCTCTATATTCCTCCTGGGTCACCTGTCCCTGCTTTCACTTCTTGCACACTTCCTTTTAATGTTTGAATTTAGTCAGGAGCTCCTTATTCATCCCTGCAAGCCTCCTGCCACCTTTACTTGATTTTCTGCTTGTTGGAATGGATGATTCTCAAGGTTGGAGGAGGGAATCTTTGAAAATCATCCAGCATTCCTGGACCACTCTTCCCTCCAGGACCATATCCCATGTGATTCTTCCAAGCAGATCCCTGAAGAGGTCAAAGTCTGCTCTCCTGAATCCAGGGTTGTGATCCTGCATTTTGCCCTGCTCCCTCATCACAGAATCCTGAACTCCACCATCTCACAGTCCCTGCTGCCTAAGCTGCCCCTAGCTTTCACAACCCCAGCCAGTCCTTCCTTGTTTGTAAATATGATATCCAGCAGAGCACCTCTCCTCATCGGCTCCTCGATCACCTGTGTTAGGAATTTATCATCAATGCACTCCAGAAATCTCTGGAATCGCTTGTGCCCTGCTGTGTTGTTCCTGCAGCAGATATCTGGGTCATTAAAGTCCCCCATGAGGACCAGGGCCTGTGAATGTGAGGCTTTTTCCAGCTGTCTGAAGAAGGTCTCATCTACTTCTTCCTGATCCAGGCAGTCTATAGCAGACACCCACTACAAAGTCACCCAGTTCAAGTTGACTGAACCTCAGCAACTCTTCCACYCATCTTTTTCCTTCATAAAAAGAGACACTACCCTGCCTTCTCCCACCCCCTCGCCCACGCTCCCTGAGCTCTCAAAAATAGCTTCCTGAAGCTCCAGGATCATTTCAGGCTATTCTCTGAATATTCTAGTCCTAAACATCCTAAGGCCCAGCAGGAACACCCAATTCAAAGACTTCACCTTCAGATAACTATTCTCCAACTTCCCAAACTTTAACTGGGTCAGAGCTGAAGCTGTAATGAAAATGTATGAAAAGAAAATGTATGAAAATGCAAAAGGCTTTGCACACTGTTTTGGTGACATTTTCTGTCCACAGCCTTGCTGCTCTGTTGAGCAACAGACCAACCTCTTCCTTGGTCATCATCTCCTTCCAGTAAGTATGCCTGAAGAACAATTTCTTACACAATTTCTTATGTCTCCTGCTAGTTTAGTCAATTCTTTTCATGCAGCCGAATAGTGAGCAACTAAAGTAATTGTGACAGAGCACTGATGTGATTGGAGTTCAGACCACTGGGCTACAACCTGCAGGTTCCCCATTGCCTACCCAGTTGTTAAAAATGCCTCCTCTTTCCTATTCCTGCAAACAGCTGTTTTCAGATGGATACCCTCATAATTGTACATTCCTGAGCATATTGCTTCTCACTCTGTTCTAATCCTTTTATTTTGGTCAGTTTAGTGTAAGAGACCTTAAATTGAACATTTTCAAGCTGTCACAAAGGTTGAAAAACCTATTTACCACAAAATGAGACTCTCACTTGCAGAAGATGCCAAGTTCTTGGGATGCAACAGGGCTCCAGTCTTTATTAGGATCTCTGAAAACAGCCATGCTCCTAATTACAGGGCTCTCAAGGCTGGGTCTTTTTGTTCCAGTGAGGCTACTTTGCAGTCTTCTGCTGACCCAATGGAGCCTAAAGCCTGGGGTAAGTGTTGGTTGAGCATTTCTAGCGGACACAAAGCCACCATAAACAACTCTTGCACTTTCCCTAAGCATTTCCAAGTATGACAATAGTGTAAACTGATTTCTCCATCTCTTTGAGTCCCAAAGTGCAGAGAGAATCCTTAATAACTTATGCTTCACCAGCAAACCACCCAAATATCTGCAGAGTCTGCCTGGCTCAGGGTCACTTGCAGGTCAGCAGCCCCAAGGGGAGTCAGAGCAAACCCAGGGGCAGGGGGTGTGAATGCCAGGGCTGGAGGGGGGTAATATCCCATCCTTAGCACCTCTCACACAAAGTTCTGCCTTTGGGTGATTGACTTTGTGACTTTCTTCACACTGAAAAAAAAGACAGAAGGACATGGTGAACCATAAGCATTTGAAAAATACACCTTTAATAGCATCTGCTGGGCAGAATCAGCTGAACTCAGATGCAAAACTGCTTTTTGCCAAACTCCATGAAAGCATCATAAGATTTCATTTTATCTCTGTTCTCTAGATTTATTGTAGCGATACCCTCTTATACCTCCACTCCGAAAAGCATTCCCATTACAAACCTCCTTCCTTCTTCAAAGAAGATTTTAACTCATCTCCTTACATGCATGATGCTGGAGCTTGGCATACAAAATCCTTACTCCAGGTGTGATCCTTTTTTTAAAGAGACTAAAATCAGTTCTGCAGTTTTTGATTTACAGACACATAAAAACTATAAGATTTACACTTTAAAAAGCTAGGAAGAGTATCTGCAAAACAGAAATGATTGAAGCTGGGGGGAAAATGAACTATCCCAGATTCTAATCCTGGAATCATCTATTTGAAAGGCAAAGTACTTTTTCTCAGACCTCATCTTCTCAGCATCCACCATTTTTAAATATAGCAAAGGCTAAATTGATTCCACCTGCAGTAAAGGTGCTGGGGTTGGGGAATAATATAGTGGGAACAGAAAATTTTGCCCGTGATATGTGGTGTGAGAGAACAATTTTGGTATTTGTAGATGTGACTCAAGGAGTTACATGGCATGACCAATGAACATTGATCATGACACCAGATAGAGAGGACAGCAAAATGGGATATTAGCAAAGCTAGCATTGCATGCAAAAGATAACAACTTCTGAGAAATAAAGAACTCTATGGGATGACGTGGTGGGTGATCTCTTAGAAATACAGCTGCTAACAAGCTGTCCAGTGAAGGGGGAGATCAGCCAAATAGGCAGTTTTCTGTGTGTGGGCTAATCTCCATGTACTGCTCCAGTTATCCCCAATAAAGCCAACTCTATCTATTAGTGAGAAGCAAAATCTGCTACGTCCAGTTCTCAAGCTACTCCAGAGGTGGCTGTAAGGTGCCACCAAGCAAAGAAGTGTCCACCTCTGCTTTCCTTCATTATTGTTCAAGCCCACCCTTACCTATTTAAACAAACAGACATACAAGTCTATTAATGAATTAGTTTATAGCAAAAGGTCCTTTAAAGGAACAAGGTCCTTTATCTCTAGCAACTCAGCTGATAAAGGACAACCCTAAAAAGCAGTGTTCCTAGGTTAGTTGTTGTACATCTTGCATAATTTTATAACCCAAATGGTGCTTCCCATATTCAGAAAATTAAACCACTAGTGGCACCATTGTTTTATACTGTCCTGCGGATAAGGAGGAGAAGATGGGTAACACAGGAGACCTGCTGAACAAATGTTTAAGACCACAAGAGACCACTAGTATCATTTAATCTCTTTCTCTTGTATAGCTAGGCATACAATACCATACTTTGTATTTCACACCTCAGTTTGGCATAAGCTAGCAAGCACAGCCTAAACCCTCCAATGGACTGAGCACATATTTTATCTGCAAGCCAGTGCCATCCCACCTCTACTGCAATGACCCAGCCTTGCTGCAAGTCTACCTGTGCAATAATCCATGTGTTCCTTGGCCAGGAAGACACACCATTAGAAAACTAAGTCAACACTTTAAAAACTGCAGTACGCGAGCTCCTTGGTAGACACATTACTGTTCTTTCCAAGCAGAAAACCTAATTGACTAAATTTTCTGATGCCTCGCAACACAGGGAGCCCCTTTGCATTTATTTAGCCTCCTAGAACTATGTGCTTTGAAAAGCATCACACGTACAATGATACAACGTGAAGCTGAGGCTTGCTCACCGGTCAGCTGTCTCACGTCCAGTACCACGTCCTCTGAATTCCCCTGGCTTTTCTCTGTTTCTCTCTCTTTCACAATTACACATGCATTGAAACATTGTTTCACCTATTTCTTTTTTCTTCAAGAGCTATGCCAAAAATTTGGTATTTTATTAAGTCTATGTGCTGTAAAATTGCTACCGTGAAGTCTGGCTCCCACTCAGAAGTGATCCAAATAAGAGTAGAAAGGAACTTCACAAAAAATTAGGCAAGTTTAAAAGTCAAACCATTGAAGGTATTTCAGTAGCAAATCGAAAGGGGTCAAGGCACCATTTGTGCCTTATTAATTGTTTCTTATAAATTGAGTAATAGAAGTGATAAAATAATGACTACTTCATTGAGTTTCTTTTTGATACATTGCCTGAAAGACCTGATGTGTTTTAAAAGGACACTATAATTGGACATTTTAGATATCCCCTGGCATTATTTTAGTATAGAGCCTAGAATATTTAACTTTTCAAGGCATAAAAGAAGTGTACAAAGAGATGGAAAAATGGAAGTGACATCACAATTTTCTTTTTAAGGTGATTCATAAACCAACAGTTTGTTAACTGCTGACTGAGATGTTTTAATGGAAACTTCAGAGTATCTAATATGAAACTTCTTTTCATCTGTTCTGCAATGAAATACAAGCAAGGAGCATGGGAACAGGATATTAACAAAGGTGCATCTTTTTGATAATCCATGAAACCAATAACTAGCACTGTATAAAATACAGACTTAATTTGCCCTTGTGTTCAGGTTACATTTTCTCCTTAAATTTACATGTAAATGCACTTTGGGTGCACTATTCTCACTACCTATCCCATGCAGTTGTGAAGGTGTTTTTTTTCTCACTTGACGATGAGTAAAATGATCCCCCTATATATCCTTTGATGGCAGGGCATGAGGTTTAAGTGGATTTTGTTCTAGACAATTCTGGGAAGAAGTGTGTTATAGTATTGAAGTGCAAAATGGTAGTCTTTATTATGCAGTTTTACTTTTCAAAAAATAGAAATCAAAGCATTGGAAAACAGAATCTTTTAAAACTAAGTTAGGGAGCTCAGCATTTTCTGCTGTGCTTATCATTTGGTTCCATTAAGCAAGCTCAGTTGTGAGCAGGGACTTTTCCTCCCTAGCAATGAATCCTGCAATAACATACAAGCCTAGTATATTTACTTTTCTTCATAAATTGCCACAGTTGAAAACATCCAAAAATGTTTCTATATTCTCTTTTATCAAAATCAGTCCTATAAAAACAGAATACAGGTTTAAAGATGGCCTCAAATAATACATTACCACGGCACTATAAACGCTTTCTGCATGAGGAATACTACACTGATGTTGCTACTGAGCTGTAGAGACCTGCAATGCAGTAAATGTTTGATAGGAAATGAAAGGGCTAGGAAGGTTTTCATTTCCCTTACGTGAACTCGGAGCATTTCATATTTCAGCATATTTATAAACATGCCCTTGTTTCAGGCTTTTAGAAAAAACAAGCACAGTTTACAACTAAATGACTACTATCTGCAAGTGGCAATTCCAGCTAGCAGCCTGCAATTTTGTCAGGGACAGATAACAGAGCGCTGTTATACTGCACCTGGTTAATCCAAGCTCAGTTTATCTTGTGTGCATAGTAACTCAGAGATGGAAGTGGTAACAAATCTCATGGCACACACACACATGCTGTTGGCTTGTTCATCAGATTTTATTTTATTTTGTTAAACTCCATGTAAAATGTTCTTCCAAGGTCTGCTAACTATAGAATGTACCTTTCAACTCTGGGACAACTGAAACTTAATGGAAAACCCAACTTTCATTCAGCAGTTGTGAGAGAGGTAATGAGAGAAGGAGAGAGATTTTTCTAAACAAATGAGTTTTCATATTGGAAATAGTCTACTTTATATTTTAATGCGTCATGGCAGAACATTAAAGCGTGCTGTGCAGGCTTTTAGAAGACAGAATATTACCATTTGTGGTTAGTCACCATCCACAGCCCATTATTTGAAGAAAAATATTATCCACTAATGGCAGCACATAGGAAATTGCTCCCTTGATAGAAATGGTTTACAGCAAGTAGGAAACAACTTTGGAATGGAGATTCACTAATAGCTTTACCTTGTCTTTGCAACTTTTTATATTTTTCTTTGCCTCTACTGCAAAGTTGACTCTTTAATAGGACAGAGATTTTATCAGAGTGTATTAGTCATTCATATAGTTTCTGTGAGTGGTGAAAATAAATCATTATAAGCTGAAAATGTTTCTTAAAGACCATGAAAAGCACCCTTTTTAAAGTGCTCCATTAGGTACAATTATTCTGTTTATTTCCAGCTTTAGATCTCCCAGTCTGCATCTTGTTCCCTTGTCCTAAGGACTTAACTTGTAATTTATCTTTTCAGATCACCCATCCCAGTTCAAGGTTAAATTTCTGGGAAAACAACTGATAACGATATACTTCATTTTTAGTAAATATGAGATAAGGGTACTGTGCCCAGACTTCTACATTAGCAGGTAAATATTACACAGAATAGCATGGAGTCAACATTAAATCTGGATGCTGCATCTTCTGTTCCATCAGCAGACATTGCAAAATGCAGACATTTCAATAAAGCTATTTTTCAGAGTAAGATTTAACTGTGTAACTCTCTTGCAGAGCACACAGTGTACATTAATACTTTTTATTTTCCATATTGCTTTTTATCTGACAATCTCAAATGGCTTTTGAGGCATTAAAGTATTAACCAGAGGTGGTTAGCATGTTACCAGAAGAGGTTTCTTTTTCCACTATTGAGCCATTCGGGTTTCTTCTCTCTATATGGCCAAAATCCAACACTGTTCTTTTTTCTATTCCAGCCATAGCAGCATGTTCACATAAGCATTGGTCCTGACTTGTTTTGAACTGCCTGTTCCTAACACATATAATGACGTTTATGATGTGTTGGTATTTGCAGAGAGTGAAGCCCTGTGTGATTTTCACCCCCTGACCTTTCCCTCTGGAGTCTGGAGGGGCTGGTGAACAACTGGCGGGCAAAAATACCTGGTAGTTGGTTATATTGTGAGTCCTCGTGCGTGGTGGAGAGGAAGAAGTCTGCAAGCTGGAAGCAGAGATCAAGTGAGATGTGTCCTTACCAGTAAAACTCACCAGAACTGGAGTGGGAATCTGAGCAAGCAGCAAGTTTTTTTGTCTCTCCAGGTGCCCCAAGGAAAATAACTCTTCACCCTGTAAGATTAACAGTGTGATTCACACGCAGCATCTGGTCATTTAGAGCGGTATTTCCAATAGCTTGGGCATGTACGTATTGTTCTCAGGAGCACAAGTTGCCAGTTCATGTTCCAGCCGACTACCCTATAACTTGGGTAGTCAGAAGGAAGGTCTGCAGGCTCAACCCAGACCATAACAAATGACCATGACTGTTTTCATACGTATATAAATTGATATATATTCTGCAAAATCCCTGCATAGCTACCTCATACATTAGCAGACAGCACAAACAATAGTAGAGCTTGCCTCTTTTAGCTTGGGATTATAAAGAAAAAACAGCTAATTCATCTGAACATCCCTCCTGGACAGGAGTACATGCAGGCGCAACCCTCTTCCTGCACTGCAAGCCCATTTCCTCCGAAGAGCAGTACCTGTAGCCAGCTCAAGGCTGAACCCAAACAGATCAGCTCTGCAGAGGGAGGAACAAGTTAATATCCCACCAGTGACAGGAGGAGCAAGAGCTGAGCCCCCCAGTAAATTCTCCCTGCCTAGCAGGAACAGGCTGTTAGCTGTCTGCATAAGTTATCCCCACAATCTGTAAAATAAGGAGATTCTATCTGTCCAGCCTTCCCTCCCTGAATATATTGTAACAGTAGGACATAACTCAGCTGCTGGAGATTAAAACTGTAATTCAGATGCCCAAGTACTTTACAGGTGGATTAAACCTATGTTTGAATTTTGTCTATTAAGCATTTCAGCTCAAAGAGAATAAGAAAGTTGGGTAATTTATTATTTAATGTTTTCAATAGACCTCACTATCATACTCTAAAGCAAATAGTTTGCATGAGATACTTAAGTAGACAGGAGCTGTAAAAAGGCTGTGCCAAAAGGTTTTATGCTGATGCAGATTCAGAAAGAAGATTGCCTTATAAACCTGCTTTTTGTGCAGTAGCTCATTTAAAGACTGAAGAATTCTTTGTCAAGTTTTTATTAGCATAAACGTGTACGGTACAATTTCAGTTCTTTTAATGACCGTGGAGAGCATGCCTGTCTCAGGCTTCAGCATTTTGGTGCTATCCTTTCTTCAGCTCTGCTGATGATACCACATTTGCCTATTTCCTAAGAAAAGGTTTATTTCTTTAGCATCCCCTACAAAAGATGAAACAAAGTAACACACTCCTCTAGGCCTTTTTTTTTTTTTTTTTTTTTTTTTTTGGAAACATCTTCATTGCAAGCTTCCTATCCTGTCAGCTCTCCTGTTCTATTAGCTAGGAGCTTAATTCCCTATCAGCAGAGCATTGTGTTCCGCCAGGGGCTGTGCAATAAAATACAATCATCTTCTCAATTTTTCCATGGAGAAGGTGTTTCAAAATACTAAAATTACAGGACCCACGTACCACCGCTATCCAAAATATGCACAGACATTCCAACCCTTAAAAAGTAGGTATTAAATATTAGTGTTGCAACCCAGTAGCATTTCCACCTACCTTTTGCAGTGGTACAGGTATCATTCCCTGCTCGGATGTGATTACTTTCTCTCACACTGCCAGGCCCTTTAAGGAGACAGAGCCATTATAGGTGCCAGCTCAAGAGTCCCTCAATGCACCATGCTGATATAAAATCAAGCATGCATTTGGCTACACAGTGCCATGCAACAATAAATGTGTTTTTTCTGCTATTTAACCCAGACATTCTTAACAATGAAACACTACAATTTAGAACCTGAGACCCTGAGAAGTTCTCTTATTTCAAGGACAAAAGGCAGAAGCTGATGATCACTACAGCTGAATTATTAGGTTGCTTCAACACTTCCTCCATCATCAACTTTACACATCAGACGTTGCCAACTGGCTTGTCAGAGGCCAACTCGCTCAGTGTCTAGAGACAACAGCAACGACAAGCCAGCTGTTTGAGGGAGAAAGGAAACCAACAATCCTAACCTCTAAGGTCCAGTTCTGTATAGGAGCATTAAATGGCTGGGAAACAGCAGGGAACCAGATAAAAAAATTCTGTAGACTCATGTTCAATTAAAGGACCATGTGGGATACCAGTGATTTGTGATAGAAATAATCATCAAATGGGATGGGAAAAATGCATGGATAATTGATTGAAGCAACATTAATGCCCAGATAACCATCCAGTTCTCAACTAATACTTAAAGGAGATGTCAAAGGAGCAATAGAGCTACTAATAATGATTATATCACTTTTCATCCCATAAGACCTTTGGGTGCTTAACTGAGTGCAGGATTACTCATCTACTGCCAAATTACAGCTGGCTACAACAGCCATTTTGCAGCACTATACAATAGCTATTATGAAGGAAGTGAAGAATAAACTTCTGCTATTGATTCAGCAATGGGAATCTACAATAGACAGAACATAATTGCCTGTGCTAAAGTGGAGGAAGGTTGCAAAATGGCAGTAATGGAGTGTATTAACAAAGCACCAACAAAGTTAGCAAAGTTAGCCTTGAAATGCCCAAGAAATCTCTGAGAAAAGTTAGACGACACAGGGACAATCAATAGCAAAGCTTTAACATCACAGCAGAGAGCAAGGAAGAAGGGAACCTCAGCTCTGCCCAAGTATCCCACCTTCCTTTCCCCCAAAACATAGTGGCCTTTTCAGCCCAAACCATTACACTCCCTGTGTTGTGTCCCCTGGCCTTGTCACAGGAGTAAATGATGACTGTAAATACAAAGTATGAAAAGCAGAGTGGGAAAGGAAGAGAGGAAGGGCATCTCCTAAAGAGAATCCCTCTCACCCTGCCTCTCGGCACACAGGGAATTGCACTCCTCACAGCCCTTTCAGGTGCTGGACAGTCCTCCCTCTAGCTCTCTGGCCCCACCAGAAGGTCTAGCTTTGCTGGCATAGCAATAACGCATTCAGGCAGTGCCCAAGAGTGGCGTTTCATGGCCCAAACTTACTTTGTCAAAGTAGCTGCTAGAGCTGCTAGAGACTCTGACTCTGCAGCTTGGGGGCCCACATAAAACAAGTGTTATCTACTCAGCTATTTCTGCAGCATACCTTTACTGCCTTTAGTTATTGGCTCCTGCAGAAGACAATCCCTTACTTCTGGAACTAGGTTTTCATGTTTTCCCACAGAATATGACTGCTTCAGAACACTCAGAAAAAGGTGATCAGCAAATCTCACCATCCACAAAAGCAATATCAGTTTCTGAACTTACATCTTATTTATGCAGAACTCTTCTTTTCTGTATCAAAGGCTGCCTGCCCCATACAGAGGAAGAGAGAAGCAAGGGTGGATCTAAAATTTACTCATAAAATTAGTGAGCTCAAGAGTCTGTCCTCTTTGAGAACAACCACTTTCTCCATAGATCAGCTCAGATCTTCCTGTCTTCGCTGATGTCTTCCAGTCCTGTCATCAGACCTCCTTAGCAATGTTTTTCTAACAATGATGTGTTGAATTTTGCATTAGTACTGAACTTAAACACAAAGAGACATTGGACTTGGAGAAGCTGTTTGGTTTTGTTTTCATTTGCTTTTAAGATTACCCAAAACATCATTAGCATCATACAAGTATGGAATGAACCACTTTAGCCAACAGTCATGCATCTGTAGGAGGAGCAGAAGCTGCACAATAACAACTTCTTGTAGTTAAAACCATACTTTGATCTGCATCTCAGACATTTGAAGGCAACTTATTTGTTTGAATTGTGAAAACTTGAGAAATGTGAAAGCAAAAATAAAATCATTAGAAATAACAAAACTCACAGAGGGCATAAAAATGAGTTAGCAACAAGGTGCAATGGTTTACGGAGCAACCAGAGCTGATCAGGAAGGTCTGCAGATTGTCCACTGACACAGAGTGGATGGGGATGTTAGTCACTAGAGTTGCTTAAAACTTCTGTCACTTAACTAACAAAAATCATCAACCTTCAAAGTAAAAAAAATCATTCATATAGGAAAGTACATTTTGAAGAGATTTGTTGGACTGCCTGTTGTAATGATTACCAAATTACCATTTGGAAGTTAGCTGGCATTTTTTACAGCTCACAGCAGGTCTAGATCAGCAGAGTCAGTCTAAAAAAAAAGTTTTCATCTCCTGTTTGTCAGGAAGCTGGCTGTGCCTCAGGTACATTTAATCCATATTTTATAGACTTTGTAATATTCTGCAAACATTCCACTAAATGTTAGTTGTCATGCTGTGGCATGATGCATTGAAAGGACCTGATAACTTCACTGATTTAAATGGTCTTTGGATAAGACCCAGACTTGCATACTTGCCTAATCTCATACTTGCCAAAACCCAATTTAACAACCATTAAATCCTGTGAGGAGGGGATTATCATTAAGAGATTATTTTAATTCAATACCATTTAAGCTTAAAGTAATAGCTAATAACAACAATCAATGCTTAGAAGAATATGTCTATAGTGCTTTGAAGATATGAAGTGTTCTTTATTATTTATAAAGAAAAGACCTGACTTTGAGTTAACAGTATCTCCTTTCAGGGGAGGGAGAAGGAATAAAGGAAGATACTCTGTGTCAGTCTGGAAATAAATAGACTTTGTGTTACTTGAAAAGGTTCRGACAGATAACATGATTGACATCTAAACCAGAAGATTTCGAGTGTTTTGTGCTATTAGGTACTAATCTATTTTTCTGGATGCTTTCATAAAAGTGGCCACCTCCGTCAGCCAAGTAAAGTGGCAAAAATCAGGTCTAACTAAGCAAGGAAGCGTTTCGAGAGCTTGCCAAATTACAGAAAAGGACACACAATTAATTATGGCTCTGATTTAATTAACTTGGGTGAGCTAAAAACTAGCTGTTCCAGCATCATTTTTTCCTCATAATTACACTTGGAGTTATCGTGCTTCCATGACCAGAGGTGGATAAATCTCACAGGTGAACAGTTCTCCCATGCAACAGTTAAAGTCATAAATGTATTGATTCGTTTCCACCCTAAAAAATGAGAGGCAGGTTGTTGGGAGCTCAGAAGAGTAGACCGCAGGTGTTTTCCTGAAGCAAATAAGAGCTCACACAAATGTCTCATAGCCTGATCAATGCAGGAAGTAAACTTTTCCACCAACTCATGTAAAAGATGTCCATGCACAGCCTGCAAGCCTAGTTTCTTTCCTTTGCAACTTTTTGTTTCAGTGGACAGATGCTCCATGTCCGAACCACATCATGCCACAGGACAATTTGTACAAATAGTTTCCTGTCTCCACCTAATTTGGCTATTTCTCCTCAACAAGTTTCACTGCTTTTTAGGAGTGCAATAGAAAGGGTTGACTAAAGAGGAAGAAGTAGCATTAACAAGATGATGGCTCTCTTTAAGAGTCTCATTGAAGCCATCATAAATAGGTCAACATAGAGGGACCTCAAGACATCAGCAGAAAGCCTCAGCACTCAAATACTGTCACAAAACTTTCAACTGTACTGGGAAGTATTTTGTTCTACATTGGGAAGGACGGAGACCATTATTTTGCACACTAGCATGAATCACATGAACCTGTTAAAGATTCTGCCTCTTCACTCTGTTGGTGCTTGGTTGCCTACGCTAAATGCTATCATCTGTAGTCACGTTTGCTTTCAGGTGTGTATTTGCTCAGGGTGACTTTCAGCTGATAAGTGCTATGAGAAATGCTCTTACCTGTGCTAATAGTGAATGCCTTTCTGGATCATGAAATGAAATCAGGCCTAGTAAAATGACATTGCAATTGCACAGAAAATGATAGTAATGAACCAGCAGGAAGACAAACAGTACTTCTGCAATCACATGTGCTACACAGAAAGCTATCTGTCAACAACAACTGACCTCTTTAAGTTGTCATGCCTAATAGCTGATTGTACGATTCACCACCTACAGTGCTGAAGAGAGACAGATCTCAAGCATCACTTCTTTATCATTATCATCTGCCATAGATTCAAATGATTTTTGAAGTGAGCAGAGATTAATAAATAGAAACAGTTGGTCTGTTCCATCACTCTGCAAAGATTAACACCATGGTGTCCTTGGCAAAACCTTGCTGTGCAATGCTATTGAGAGTGCAGCAGTAAGGGGGATGTTATCAAGACGCCTGCACACTTGGAGAAATCTACAGCTGCGTCCTGTGGGTACCAAAACAGGGCTACAGGATGAGGCCTTGTTGAGTCGCTTTTAATAGATTTCATACCTTTCCTGAGATAAACTGAAATTGACAGTATGTATAATAAAAATTAGAGGCAAATGCAATACAACAGGCTCCAATATTTCTTTGGATACCTTCTTGTTGTTATCACTGGTCATCTCATAGGCTATACCCACAACACCTCCACTTAAAGAAAGGCTAAATAACATGCTCCAACTTATTTAGGACGTCTGTTGCAGAGCAAAAAAAAATTCAACTTGATTGTCCAAATCCCAAGCTAGCATCTCAAGCACTGGAGCATCTTTCCTTTGCCCAATATTTATCAGACCGCTTCACGATTCATTGCCTTTCCAAATAGCTTTTCACTGAGGAACAGTGAGTTGCAAAAGGCTTTGTAGATTGAGCTAGAAAGGTTTTCAGAAGGTGAGACAGGAATGATTTCTGATACGGAAAGCAAAATGCTGCCTTGAAAGAGGTCAGAGAAGCAGGTCCGCATCACTTCAGTGATGCTGCAAAACTGATGCACTGAGCATTTAGCCTCAAACATGAACTGAGGAGGCTCCACTTCCCCCCACCTTGCAGCCTGCTCCTTAGGTGCCATCTGGAAATGGCAGAACAGCTCAGAACAGCTTCTTAGAAAACTCCTATGAGCCATAAAAACAGGTACTTCAGAAAGCCAAAGGGGAAGGCAGGGGCTGGAGCCATGGAAACCCAGGGGATGTTAGCTCCTCAGACCCTACCACTTCGCTACAGGATGAGACCCAGCTGGATGCAAGGGCACCCCAGCAATATTTGGCCAAACATTATCTCATGACTGTCTCCTGCAGGGAGGACTCTCATTGCCCGGCATTTAACACAGCCCTGCTGCTGGTCACAGGAGCTGAGCTTGAAAGGTTGCACGTGGCTCTGAAGTCACAGGCTGGCCACATGGGAATCACCAATATCACCGTAAGATAACTGTGTAGTGGTATTCAGAGGTCTGCCCTGGATCAAAGGAGGGAAGGCTCTGTCCCTACCATTATCCTGGCACATTTAGAGCAGAACAACTTCTGAGTTCAGGCAAGAATTCATTTCACTTATCTGACAAAAAATCTCAGGGAAAAGCCTACTCAAGTGTATTTTGACAAAAGCTACTTGCAGCTCAGCTACTCAGAAAGACCATTCTTTCTCTTTGCGCCTGAAACCTGTCAGCAGTGCCCTGCTTGGCAGCACATTGACTCCAGCACCACAGGGTTTGGGGGCTGCGGGGATGAAGAAGGTAGATTTTAAACAAGTCCCATCAATAATGTCTTAGTGGGTAAAGTGCAAGAGGTTATTAGACTCAGGGCCTTTCAACAAGACTTTCAGGTTGCTTCTGAAATCCTGCACTGTGAGTTTTTCATATTCACTGACTATTTTCTCCAGTCTGATCATATAAAATATGACTGAGGGTAAACAGAGACCTGAATACTTCACCTGAATATCTGTTTTCAAACAGCATATCCAGTGGTGTTCAGAAAGCAATGCCACATGAATTGCTTCTCTACATTTTGCTTCAAGCTTGCTACAGCCAGCCAGCATTTTCAAAAACAAGGCACCGTGTCTGTAAAGAGACAGAAACTAAAAAGAGCTGCCAGGTTAGGGTCTTGAAGTCTAGTTACTGCTGTGCTGGAGGAAGAAGACTGCAAGCAAAGGTCTAGTACCAGCAGAACAAGTACAAATAACTACACAGATATATTTTTCATCCAGTTCATTCTCCTAAACTTGCCCTGGGGAGGGAGAGAAGGTGCCTGGTGCAGGGGATGAGCAATTGTTCAGTTTTTCAGAAAAGAGACTGCACAGAAGAAAAGTTTACAGTTCTCCTAGTCTTTGGGAACTGTCACTGACCTCATTTCACTCAGTTGATGGGGGTTGGGGGGGTAAGGGTTTTCCAGAATCTTTAAGATGTCACTTCTCAGACTAAACTCCAGTTTCTGACAGAAATCAGCTAGGAAGATACAAGCTACTTCTCCCTTGACTTTCATCATTACAACCAGTTTAATTAAAAAAAAAAAAAAACACTTGAAAGTGCCTTTATTTATAATTTCAAAATCTTTTAATCTAAGATTTCTTTTTAAAGAGGTCAGTTTTAAGCTCTTAAAAACAAAGGCATGAAACAACATAATGAAGCACTTGGTTTCTAACTACTATTACCACATTAATTTGGTTTGTCAAGATAGCTTAACTGTCTTTAAAGGCTTTCAGGGTTAGACAAGCATCAGGCACAGCCGGTGACTGTAGTCATGGAATCAGCCGAGAGGGTGAATCCTGCAGAAACTGGGCTATCAGCAAAGCAGGGGGTGTCACGGTAGAGAGCACTTACATGCTGAGAGCAGAGCTGCAGCTTTCTTCCACAGGCATGCATTGATTTTACACAACTGACAGAAAAACCTGTAAGCCTCTGTGAAAATAGGTAGAGGGAAGATATTTACTGTGAATATGACTGGATATAGAATACTGGAAGAGTGTTATGTCTTATGTGTTATGTCTATAAAATAAAAAAAGCACAGAGATAAGAGACATCGACTTCTAAATACAACACCTTTTAAAACAATCTGTTAGAAGCTGGGGAGGTATTCATGGTTCTTTTCTTGATAAGAATATCTATCTGGAAATTCTCAGATGCTCTTAAGAGGCATCATGGTTTGATGATGCCTTCTTCTACTCAGTATTTTTAGAGAGATAGAGGATGGAAATTTACTTGCACCATAATGCAGAGATCTTTCTGATATTTCTTCTCTTCTCTATCTCATGATTGGTCTTAGTAATTTATTCTGACCAAAAACAAATACACTCATGCTAAGAGGTTAAACGTGCTCACACTCCCAAGAAATTTCAGTCTTGCTTATCACAAAAACATCTTCCATTTCTGCTTTTTTCTTCCACTGTGGTAACCGGATTTTGCTTATTTGTTTGCATCTGATGCTGCTGATGCTCTCCAAAAAAAAAAAAAATATATATATATATATATAAAAAATATATATATATACTGCCAGCTAGGTACAACATATTTAATTATCACCTGACATTTTTCACAGCTCCTTTTCACATTTGGAGCTATATGGATAATGTTTTTGCTTTATATTATGAGCAAGCAGTAAGGCTGGGCAGAGTGTACCAAGCTCAAAGCTCCCTTTTCTGATCCCCACAAACTTAGCTGATCTGGATCTCTAAGTGCTCTTGTAGTACTAGGTGTCACTATTTCCAATAATCATCTGTACCCTATTTACATAGGCAGTCTGTCCTGATGCACCACATCAAAGCAGCATCGTATTCTGTTCAAATCAACAATGCATTAAGTTCAGTGTCAAAGGACATACAGCACATACAGCATTAAGGTGGAGTGCAATCACTTTATCTCACAAAGTGAGATAAAACAAAACAAGGAGTGAAAAAAAAACGTCTGCTAAAGCTTTTCCATGCAGTTACATGGTCTGTTTTGTCTTACGTAGGCCTTTCGATTTGTCAGAGAGATGTAGAATTTGGAGTTAAATTCTAGAAATTGTAAACAGCAGCCTCATGTGGTGCCATGCAGGCATTCGTGCGTGCACTTGCCCAGCCTAAAACTAGGCTCTTGGTAAAAGCTGTGTGGAAGGCATTTCAGTTTAGAAAAGCAAAAGTGAAGAGAGCTGCATATCCAAATCAAACATTTTTGGATTTTCTTCAGTTCAAGATGGATGTATTTCATGTCATTATCCTAACTCCGAAGACAAACAATTGTTGAAACAGTCATCCCATGCTCATTCTCATGGGGCAGAATGGTTAGACTTTTCCTAGAGCACTTCCATATAGTTTGAACCATTGCTGGGTGTATTGTTAGACCCTCCATGACTACTATTCATTTGAAAATAATGTTAGAACTGCATAAGGAATTTATCACTTTCTGCCTGCCCATTCAATAATGGCATGGTCTACTAACCTACTGACAACCTTCTGATAAGGGCATACTGATAACTAGGGCTGGCTTGTTTAACAGGATCTTAGCATTAAAAAATGTTTCTTCAAATGTTACAGGAACATCACAACACCATGCCATAAGCTCAGTGAACTGTAACACTATCTGAGCTTCCCTGAATTGCTCTGAGAAAAAATAATCTTTATTAAATATAAATTCTAATTATCCTTCTATCTGGAAAAAAGGAACAGATTTCAAAACAAAATGAAGTAGCTTTTGGAAAGCAGATGCAGTATATTCTTTATCAGAAACCACCCATGTTTAGCAGTCTGCTTGCCAAATATCAAAATCATGGAGCCCGGCAAGACTTTAAAGTTTGTTACCTCCATTTTCCAGTCCCTGAAGTGTACTTTAACCCGTATTTTCTCCTTTATTCTAGAATGTATTTAATCACTTGCTACAGACCATCATTTAAAAGTCAGATTAACATGATTTCTAACTTCCTGAGTTGCYGCTGCAGTCATACCTACAGGTCCATTTTTGCATTCATAGTGTCATAAGTAATGGCCTTCATTTATAACCCCATTGCCTCTTCAGTTTTAGTATCTCAAAGTGACATTTTTCTGGGTCCTCCATTGTCTGAGCTAGAGTAACAATACTCATGGGTACTGAACTACGTTTATTAGAGAAACATTCCCTCACTTATCAACTTACACTCTAACTCCTATACAATTTCCTTACAAATTTTAGAACTATTTTATGGGTGGTTTCAAAGCAGTGCAACACAGCATCTCACAAACTTTTCTTTCCTCTTCAAGGCATGCACTTGCATTAGCAAGTTACACTCATGTTTTAGTGCTCATAGATTGAATTACATTTATCACTCTACAAGTGGAAACAGCATGACTGCCCTTGTACATGTGAAACATGCAATTCATTGATTGCCGGAGCTGTAACCACAGCTTTACATTTGTCATATGTCAGTTCTGGTTTACTTAACAATCCCCTGTGCAGGACAACGTAGTTTAAAACATTGCTATTAAAGAGAAAAAAAGAAACATTTCACATACAATGGCAACATTCATCAACTGTTCTTTGCAGCATGATGTAGCGCTATTTATCAACTACCAGTCTTGAATCTCTCTAGCAATAACTTTCATATTCTTATAGATGGCTCAAAGACCTAAGTACAAAATGACAGAAAGAATACTTCAGACAAGGCCCATATAAACCTGCTACCCATGGTGAACTGCAGTGCCTTTTTTACATCAGGAAGAAGCAATTTTTTGTTGTCTGAACATTTTGTCTGGAGGTTAAGATCAGCTTCATGACCCTTAAGGAAATTATTTTGGCCCCAAAATTAAAAACTTCACTCCCAATTTTGGATACCTCCATTTGAGTGAACTACTCCTTATTGAGGCACTGAATTTCAGAAGTCTCCGAACCCCTCAAGCACTCAGCTCTTCAAGAGGACTGTCTGTTGACCTCATGGATGTATTTTAAACACTAACAAACCCTGACATCTTGAATCTTGTTTTCAGGTTAAATAAAAATGAGGGTAAGTGCCAAAAAAATCATTCCTATCCCAACTGCTTAGTTTAGTATCTGCAAATATGTAAGAGCCTCACACAGTTCTGAAGCTCTGCCACTCTCTCGCCCTTTTTTATTACATAGCTATGATCAGCATGAAGGCCCTGACAATGGGTTGAGTGAGCAGGGCCCCATGTCTCTGGTTTCCCAGTTGGTCAAGCCTATTCTGTTGCCCGGAAATTTAGGAAAAGGGTTTGTTTACTTTGCTTCTGCAGTGTGCCTGATTGCGTCCATGGGGAAAGCGTGGCAAAGAAAAGGAGGATGTGCTGCGTGTCCCTTCCACATCCTGGATGGACAGTGGGAGAGAGGCTGCAGAAACACATCTAGGACCTTCTGAAAAGCATTTAGTGAGCAAAATTTCAAAAACTTGCAGTTTGTCACCTCTCTGTAGATTGTAAGGAGAAAAGTGTCTTTCAGCAGAAGGAGCAACAAAGTGATGTTTTTGCCTGCTCCCAGACAAGAAGGCACAGCATCCACCAGCCTGACACTGTGGTAGAGACACAACAACACAGTCGCCCACTCACTGGCTTTCAAGGATCTTCTCCTAGTCCTTCGCACTAGAAAAGACACCTCTTGCCAGAAGAATAGCTTCTTGGCGGGGTAGCGGTCAGCTATCACCGCACATTGTTTCTCCAACTGAAATACATTTTTGGCTGGCTGAGAAGAAAAAGAGAATTTATTTTGTCAGATGACCACCAGGACAAGTCAACACAACTGTAAGAATCAACAGATTTAAAACATTCATTGAAAACATACTCTCCAAGGCAAATGAAAACAGAATGTCTTAAACAAAATGATCTCTTCTTATGACACTTAAGCTTGAAGATTGTTTCTTTCTATCAGAGGTACTTTCATGCTGTTTACTACATGAACAGCAAAATCCCAGATTTCTTAATCACAAAATGAAGCAGTATTGCTTTTTGTTTTCTGTATGTGAAAATTGCTTTTTTGGTTAGTTTCAAAAATGTCTGAAATGAAAGGCAGTAAAAGAAAATCTCCCAAAAATGAATTGGATTCCACTATTGTACAAAAATGTGTTAGTAAAAGAATAAATCATGTAATGATTATTTTGTCTGTTCAAGAGCAAATTATTTTTGCTCTTGGGCATAGGAAGAAGTAACCCCCAAGAACTGTTTTTTCTCTCCTGCAGAATTGGCTAGTGTGAGAACAAAGTAAGGTCTTTCCAAGGTTTCCTATTAAGAAAACGTCACCATCTCCACCCAACAGTTAGGACAGTCACTTGAAAAGTGGGATATGAACATTTGAGCCCTTACTGTCAGTTAGGCAAAGCAGAGACTTCAGTCTGTCTCTCTCACATCCCAGTTCAATGCTACAGAATAATTTAGGTTGGAAGGGACTGCAGGAGATCATATGGTCTGACTTCCTTTTCTAAGCAGGTCAGCCAGATCAGGTTGCTCATGGCTATGTCCATTTGAGCTCTGAACACCTCCAAGAATAGAGATACCTCAGCCTCTCTGGGCAACCTGTTCCAGTGTTTAACACCATCATGGTGAAAAATATTTTCCTAATATTTAATTGGAATTTCCTGTGCCACACCTAGTGTCCTTGTTGCCTCTCATCCTTCCTCTGTGAACTTCAGAGAACAATGCTAAAGTATAAACATCACCTGCTGCACTACCTTTGTCCATAGAGACTGTCATCTCACCACAGAAGGCAGTCAGGTTGGTCAGGCACAATTTGCCCTTGATAAATCCATGCTGCCTCTTCCAATAACCTTATGAACCTTCACGTGCTTGGACTCATCCTGCCAGGAGGACAGACTCTATAATCTTACTGAGGACTGCAGTTAGGCAGATGGGCCTGTAGTTCCTTGGATCCTCCTCCTTGCTCTTTTTGAAAATGGGCATGATGTTTGCCTTTTTTCTCTCCCCTGATTGCCATGAATTTTCAAAGATGATAGCAGTGTCACACTTACGTCAGGCAACCCTCAGCACCTCTAGATGCAGCTCATGTGGTCCCACAGACTTGCGTATGCCCAGTTTGCTTAGGTAGTCCCTAACTCAGTCCTCCTTTACTGTTAAGTCATGTATCACTCTCCCAGTCCCTGTCACTAGACTCAGAGACCTGGGAGGYGTCAGGACAAGCCTTACCAGTGGAAACAGAGGCAAAAAAGGTATTGAGTATCTTAGCCTTTTCCATGTCCTTTGTCACTAGGACCCATGTCCTGAGGCTGAGTCACGGCCTCACAGTTTCCTTGGTCTTCCTTTTGTTGCCAATGTATTTATAGAAGCCCTTCTTGTTGGCCTTAACTAGCTCCAAGTCCAACTGAGCTTTGGCTTTCCTAATTCTATCCCTGCACGCTTAGGCAATGCTTCTGGATGACTCAGGCAGCTCATCCCTGCTTCCACTTTCTGTGTACTTCCTTTTTGTATCTGAGCTCTGTGAGGAGTTTCCTGTTCATCCATGCGTTTTGAGGAAGGTCTCCCTGAAGATCGACTAGAGGTCCTTGTGCTCCTTTGCCCCTGTGGGCCATGTCCCATGGGATGGTGCCAAGCAGATCCCTAAGCAAGCCACTGTCTGGAAGTCCAGGGTTGTAACTCTACTATTTTTCTGGCCCACTTCTCTCCATCTCTTAAACTCCACCAGCTCCTGGTCACTGCAGCCAAGGTTACCATCAGCCTTCACCTCCCTGACTAGTTCTTCTTTGTTCATCAGTGACAGGTCCAGCAGAGCGCCCCCCCCTAGTCAGCATTTCAATCATCTGTGTGATGAAATTGTCCTCATTGCTCTTCAGAAATCTCCTGGACTGCTTACGCCCATTCCTATTGCCTTTCCACTGGATATCAAGTCTGATAAAGTCCCCCATGAGATTTCTTCCTGTTGTCTAAAGAAGACTTCATCTACCTCCTCTTCTCTAACAGATGGTGTGTAGCAGATGCCCACCACAAAGTCACCCATGTTCATCTGTGCTCTGATTCTTGTTCATAAGCTTTCGACTTGATCAGCCCTTTCACTTGACCTTCCTGCCCTGTTCTTCCTAAAGGCTCCTTATCCATTCATTGTAGTGCTACAATCATGCGAACTATCCCACCACATTTCTGTAATCCCAATGATGTCATAG
Organism: Apteryx rowi; assembly: GCF_003343035.1. Classification (NCBI taxonomy): domain Eukaryota; kingdom Metazoa; phylum Chordata; class Aves; order Apterygiformes; family Apterygidae; genus Apteryx; species Apteryx rowi. The sequence goes on from NW_020448642.1 coordinate 46,996, forward strand.
CTCTGCAACTGCACATGGGCTTTTTCTTCTGTTTGTTTCCCATGCTGCATGCATTCCTACAGAAACACTTGAGTGGTTAATTAAGAGTCTGCCTTTATAGAAAATAAGCTAACTCTCCACCTCTAAAGCTTCTCATAAGAAGTTCCATTTATCTACATAAACATATCAATGCTAACACAATCCTTGGATATCTCAAAATTGGAATAATGAGCAAGAAAGCATTCCTTCTGCCTACGTATGGCTTTTGTAAGGTGGGTAAGCCAAACACCATCTATATCTCCCATGCCCACAGCTTGAAAACAAAACAAAAAAAAAAAGCAGATAAACTGGAGAGGGTGAAATGGTCCCAAGGGAGCATTTCAGGACAGATAGAGAAAGTAGAGGGAGGTATTGTTAGGTATTCTTGGCTATTGATACTCTTCCCAAATATTGACTGGTATTCCGCAATACTGAACACAGAGATCAATTCTTTTTAAAAGTCTCAAGAAATAATTGGAGGCAAGAAATACTTTGGTCATGCTGTCCAAGTACGTGACAGGGAAACACAGCTTACTGAAGGAATATTTAATTGAGCGGAGTAGAAGAAACCAAGCACCAATGGCAGTTGAAGCCAACTAAATTTAAGTTATTCATAAGTCATAAGCTTTTAAAACAGTGAAAGAACTGACCACTAAAAACATGTGTAAAGGAACAGATGGAGTCTCCAGCTCTTCAGTTCCCTTTGCTGACAGTCCTTCTGGAAAGTATTTATTAGCAGAGCAGAAATAGTTGGCTCCTGAAAGGACATATCTTGTGGCCTCTTATACAGAAGGTCAGATAATAACATGCAATAGATCTGAAATTTCATAGACTGTAATAAGTATAAGGCATGTAGTTTCTTGGTTCTGCCTATACAGTAAATAAAATACCCAACAAGCACCACAGCAAGCCAGAAGCGTTTGTCCCAACCAGCACCACTTCCAGTGTAGCTGCTAAGGCTTTTCCCGCTGGTAAAGATTTTATTTTTCCTTTCCTTTGCATTAATAAATTCAGATAAAATTCTAGGCATTCTGATGGGAATACACCAGTAATGTAGTAGGTCAACAACCTGTTTATATTCCTGAAAGTGACATTTATTGCAATGATGAACTTTACAAATACTCTGGACCAGATGGTGTCTGGCCTTCTTGATGGCACTCAGAGGAAGGAGAGCCCCTAAGGACCCAGCACAAAGGAAATCTTTGCAGTTCATAAGATAACTTCTCCACTGACACTAGCGTTCCCAAAGTGGAAGGGCTTTTTCTGTTTACCATTTACACAAGGGTTAAACCTGGCTAAGTATGTACTGGTCAAGAGGAGCAGATATAGCAGCCTTGTTGAGATGGACATAGCTGTCACCTGCTTCTTGTAATTTTGAGAGATTGTGGCTTTCTCCAACTGAACTTTCGGAGGCAGTTCAAACCTTTGCTGACGTGTATCAGAATATGTTTTGACAAATCCTACAGCAAGAACAACCAATGATAATGTTTTGGCCAGTAGCTGTCTTTTTGTTTGGGTCTCTGCTCATTTGCTTATATTCAGCATTGAATCCGTTCTTGGCTTCTTCCTTTTGCCAGCCAAGTGAGGCCCTTTTAAATAGCTTGCAGTCCTGACTCTGCAACTGCAGATTTTGATATACTGGTCCAGGACTGTAATGAGAAGAACTTTATGCACATGCTGCAGGCATGGAGTAAAACCTGGTCACTCCAGCCAGACACTAAAAAATAGAGAGAAGATCTTTCCCCTTCTCTCTTCCCTAAAATGACATACAACATGTCTTGTTTGACCCTCACACATAAGCTTCAATCTGCTTGCATGTTAATACTGGTCTTTGGTCAGCAAGTGTTAAGCACACTGCAGATGTACTTTCTTGGGTTAGTTTTATGAAATGCAACTATTCACATAAGCAAAATCTGCATGCTTTGTAAGGATTTTTAACATTAATTCTCTTCTGCATCAGTGACACAGGACAATCTTATCACGCTTTGAGATACCTTCTGAAGGTATTCTTTAAGTTCTAGCCTTTGCTATTAGTGCATACAAAATATGCCATTTGTCTATATTTCTGCAGGGTAACATCTGAGAATGTGCCTTTTCACATTACCATCTTGCAGCCAACAAATACAAGCTCGCTGTAATGAAGTAGACATTTTCACAGCTATCCAAAGTATATGTTAAAAGGTCAACTCTGTAGACTCATTGGCATAGACAACATGACAAAAATACTAAAAAATAAAGTGGTTTAGAAGCAAAACTCTGGATGCCACAGTTCTAGGGGAAATAAAAACTAAAAGCTACAAAATCATACAGATTTCATTTTGGACTCATTCAATTTACAAGCAGAGTTACTTGACACATTTCCCAAGCAAACTGAAGCCTGCTGAAGGAAAAAGCATTTGTGTGTACACATGCATATCTTGTGCATACACACAGAGACATATACATTGCATATATGCATGCTCATGGTGTGATTATTTCTTTACACCAAATGAAGCATACAGGATCCTAAGAATTACCAGTCAATTCAGTGGCTGTATTTTCAAATATAAAGCACATCTGCCAAATGACAGAGAAATGGATTGGTCACCTTAGAGTTTTTTCTTGTTTGACATTGAAGTAATTTATATCAGAAGCAGAGCTGGAATACCAGCTTGGACCAAAGGCCGTCTGTGGTCCTAACACATTAGCTCCCAGTTTCCTCTGTTAGTTGTGTACATCTGCAGATCTATCAACCTGTCAGGCCCAACTTCTGGACTGCTTTAATGTGCTCCAAAGATAAACACTCCTATTATATTTAGGAAAGGAAATGAAAGACTTCTTGTGCTGATAAAAATATGATTTACAGCAGGCTCTAGGACAGAAGCTTTTCAATTAAAAACACCACTTAAACATTTCTTTGCCCTCAATATCAATGTGATCAGAATGGCAGTGTAATTCTATTTGTTAATTTCAGCTTGATTTACTAGGAATAATCCCCTTGAGCCAGTAGCCGACCTCCAAAACATTCCAGCTTCCTGTGGGATAACAAGGAATAATAAGAAACATGTTAGTGTAAAATAAGCAAGGCTGGTGTGGTGTGAAGCTTGTTCCTGTGTTGTCAGACAGACAAGCCTGTAGCAAGTACTCAGCAATAATCAAATGAATGTCCAGAGACCTTTTTCTAACAGACAACTCAGCAACTTCAAACAGATTTCTTGAGCTAATTCACTGGTGGTATGGGCCGATAAAGCAGTATTAATCTCCTGCTTTAAATCAAGTTTCTGTCATAAGGCTCCATTAATCTCTCCCATGTTATCAAGTGTCTTAGTGGTAGGAAATTATATTTCTAAATTGAGTTTTGTTCTCTTTCAGTGTAGTAAGAAATATTTTCCAAACTTCTAATAGGAAGCGTAAAACCTATGATGCTGACAATACCTCTGAATAAATAAAAGCTATAAATTAAAGCTATTTTATTCCAAGCCCCAATATTATAGCAAAATAAGGAACATTGATTACCTAGAAAGGAGAAATCAAATATAAGATTTTTAATGAAAGTGAGGTAACAGCTGGTTAACTTTTTAATTTACCTTTTTATAGCAATTGGATTTTTTTTAAGCGTTTATAGTCAAACAATCTCTGGGCACTAATAAAACACTTATTGATTCTTAGTGTATATACTTACTTTACAAGATGTCCTAACCTGCAGCCACTACTATTAATGGAAACAGATAGTCTTTACAAAGTCCGCAAAGCTAGTGCCCCTTTGTTTCACTGGGGACAAATTTACAGTAAGTAAATGTCTCTGCATTAAATTTACTATGCTAAAGTTAAAATGAATAACCACAGGCAACAAAGCAACTTAATTTTATGGCCAGTAATAGAGTTGCAGGGTAGATAGGGGTATTTGGTAGAAGGCAGTAGAATCTACTGCAGCACTGACAAATTTTACAGCTTTCGCTTTTTAAGAGGACAATGCAGCAACTTCAGTAATGTTTAGATAAATTTGTCCTGCAGAGTTGTTTGAATCTTATCCATGGCTGACCATTACCATCTCACTGAGCGCAATAAACAACACTGGTCAGGGGCTTAGGTCACGGGTACCACCCGCATGATTGCACAGCAGTAAATACAAAGACCTCTCATATATCTCTATATTTGGATTCCACTCCTACTGCTGCATTAGGCAGAGCGTTCAAAGCCACATGCCTGGGCATCACCACTCAACATACACCAGCCTTGCAGGCAAACCCAAAGCCAGCTGGTACAAAAGGAAATCATCCAACTTTATCAGGCTTTGGATGAGTGAGAAGGATTAAATTTAACTTAGATGCAATTTACATTAAAAAAATCAATACTGTGTAGTTATAGATTGTTTGCCTGTCTATACTAAGCAGACTTTTCTCACAGAGTGAAAGTCAGAACCCTTGCCACAAAACCTTTACTTTTGGGGGGAAAAAAATACTTTTTAAGTTCAGCTGGAAAACATGTCATAATGAGTGAATATAAGCAGCAATACAACAAGAATGGAGCAAGAAGCATTATAGTTGCCTGCTTACTCAGTTTAATGTTCAGCTGAACTTTGTTCAGTGTTCAGAACTGACTTGCCTTAAATGTTCCTGCTTCTGCTCCTATGACAGTGGTCTGGGAGAGTCCCTCAGGTACCTCCATGAGCCTCATCACTGTATTACCTGAACATGTCACCTCCTTTCAAGTATTTATCCTCATAATTAGAACTGATCATAAAAATATGATATAGTTTTGAAAGCTTTTTGTGTGTAATGAAAATTCATTATAAACATATCCCTAGGCCATTATGGGCATGTCCCTGACGTATTTGCAAGTAGAGCAGCCACATATGCAAAATAACCAACAGCGGTGAGCTGAGGAGGCCTGCAGTGAAGACTCTCTCTCAGACTCCTGGCTATTTTTGGTGGCAGGAACTAAATCAAGTTCTGATGCAGAACAAAAGTATAACTTAAGTGTTTCCAGAAGACAAAGCTCTTCATTTTTGGCCAGCCTTCTCCATAGCACTTTCGTAAGAAAGGGAAGAATCATTCTGCCATTCAACAGAAAAACAAGGGAGAAAAGAGAGGGGGAGAAAGAGCGCAAGAGAAAGAGAGAGCAAGTGAGCGAAGTGGCCACAGCCATCGGGACTGTCGGAGCATGGGAACACAAGGGCGAGCTGGCAGGCCTCAGGTTAACATCCCAGCAGCTGTGCCATACAGCAGTTTCTGCAAATGATTAGCTAACAAAGGAGTCAATTCCCTTCTATGCATCCAAAGAAGCCTCAACAGCTTTTATAGTCCCTGTGCTTGCCCACCAGGCTACTCCTTCACAACATTAACCTTATCCTCTTCCAAGTAAAGCTGTTTTGCGGCACACATTTGAAAGGAGTTTGCAATCCCACTTCCATAGGGAATAGGTGATGGGCACTGCCCCATTCAGGAACCTGCATGTATCACATCCCTGTGGAAACCTTTTCCCCAATTTTCCCTCTGATAATTAGCAGAGAAACATCTTTCGAAAAGAGTGATGCTTTCCCTGGAGAATGCTGACGAGAGTCCTTTCCTACCATAACTGAGACCCAGCAATAAAGAGGAAATATGGTCTTAGGACACCATAAGCAGAACCACATGCTTCTCTAAAACTCATGATTTTAAGAACTCCTCAAGATATACAGAGTAAAGCTTTTTAAAAATATGTAGCACAGGGCAGATGTTAACTCTCATATTTCAAGGTGCTCTTCTACATGGAGAAAGAGACTCTAAAGAGACTAAAAGGCGCCGTTAAGTGTCCTTATTTGTATTACCTGAATTCAGTAAGTATTTATATAAATCTCTGGCTCAAACATAAATATATCCATTTGGCAGCTAAAATATGACAGTAATCAAAAAGGGAAAGAAATGACAATGCAAGATATCCAAGGGACAGCCAGTCCCACACTTCCTGTAGATGTTTTTTATAGACTGTTGTCTAATATACAAACACCAAATGCATTAGGGGAAAGATCATCATTTTGTGTCAGATGTACAGATACTAGCCCCTTTGTTCTATTACAATATAAATAATTTACCAAAACTCTCTGCACTGTACATACACCAATAGATGAATATTATGTGGTCCTCCCACTCCAGCAATTCCTTATTCTGATTTACAAGTGACCATTTTCTTACACAAGCTGTTGGTGAAAATGATGACCTTTCCCAAAGTTAAAAACCAAGCATCTTTGGAAGCTCAGCAAAGGTTTCCAAATGAGACTTGCCCTCACCCACCAAGTTACACCAGCTTGATGTACAGGATGGCCAACATTTAGTCCTGCCTCATGCCATTGACAGGTTTAAGGCCTGGCATCCTGCAAAGACAGAAATCAGAGCTTTCTACCACTGGCAAGGGAGAGTTAGCAGCAAATAATTCATGATAATTACACCTAAATGCATTCCCACAGCTTGACAATCCTGCTTCATTCTTTGCATGAAGCCAAGTAGTAAAACAAAACCAGATGTTTACCTTCTGATGCAACTTTTTATGCCAAAAACAGCTTAAAGCCCTGAAGTAACATCATCTTATTATATTTAATGGAATGGCTTGCAGGATCTTTCCACCTGTAAAGCCAGGTGCCACAAATATCTCAAATCTCCTGCAAAAGAAAATAGAAAATACAAGTGTCAGCAGAAGCAAGTGTTCTGTAATCTTGTACACTTTGAGATCTGGTATTTTGCAACCTTAACCTGAATTTTGTGAGCTATATTCTTAGACAGATTATACCATCTACATACACAGCATCTCTTTCATTAGGATGTATTTTTAATGTGTGATTTCTTGCTTCTAATGATGTTGATCTGAGCATCACACATAGAGAAATCCTAATTTCATAAAACTCTCAAATAATCAAGTTCCCCTTCTTAAGCAGTCTCAGACATACCTAACTAACATAGCCACATGTGCCAGGGACCAGGGTAGATATTTATGCTAAGGCAGCAAAAGTAGTGGAAATATTTTAGATAGATTTATATTTGGCACTTCTTTTTTTAGAGCTGGTAGGAGCTGATGTTTGGCATGTATCACCTCGTGGATATATATCACTTTCAGAATTAGAAGCCTTCAAATCTTGCAGATTCTTTGCTGGTTTACTGCTTTCCATCCTTGCCTTCATCAAGGCATGCTCAGAAGCCTTCCTGATGCTGCAGAGTTTGATCTGTCTGGAGGGAAGGATGGAATGAAATTTAAAGATGCAATATTCCACGGTCACAGAAAAATATGTTACATTTTAAAAAACAAGTGTTTGCAGAGCTGCAAGATGGCACCCTGGATGAGAAGACTGCCACATATCTGGAAAACCAAGTAACTCACCACCCATGCTCCCCATCTCCTTTTTAGTGAATCCACCTTTTTGATTTTAAGTACTGCCTGCTTTGAATATTGAGTCAAATTTTTCCATGTATGTAAATATTCCTCTTATAGATATATTGAGATAGCACATAATAAAACAGAGTAAACAATATTGACTTATGTTTTTACACTGTTCAAAAACTACTTTTAATTTTGTATAAAACGCCAATCACCAAGTGACCTTTCCCCTCCAGGAAAATCTTTACAGAAGTTGGAAGCATGCGCCTACACCAGTCACACTAATAGTAGGCTTCAGAACACGACACCGGTGCAAGACTGAAGAAAAAATAACTCAGGAGTTTGAGTTAGACAAAACCTGCTAAATTATGGCATTGGGCTTTATTTTATTACATTCAAAAAAGAATTCCTTACTTGTAGCAAATAAATATTGAACTCACTGAAGCCAAGCAATTTCAAGGTGCTTGACAGTTTTATTTGGTTGGAAGGGATGAGTGGAAAACAGGGAACTTCAGTAGTCACACCTTAAATTTAGTTTCATAGTGTCTACATAAAAGATCAAAAAGAATTACAGACTTTTCAGTACAGATTGTATTAGTGAGAACTTGTATATGCATGCTTTGCTACAGCTGCCAGCAGCACTCAGCAGGGTGGCAAGACAGAACAAGAGGAAGCAGACTCCTGAGGGCTGTCAGCCCTAATCAAGGACCATCTCCAAGAAACGGTCACCAGTATTAAACCCTGGGTAAAAATACACATACTACACCTGGATACTGCAGACGCTTCAACTGGTTATCCCTGCCAAACTCATCTGTTCTGTGAGGTATCACACAGATATACAAAGGGTACCTCCTTCCCTCAGAAGTTTGCAGTCTAACAAGAGTAGCATGGGCCTACACATAGACGCATGAAGTGATTTACCAAGCTTACACAGGAGGTCAGTGACAGAGGTAGACATCAGACACCAGACTCTGCAGTCTCTGTGTAATCTGCCTATCCCTTGAACTTTGCTGGCTGTTAAGCACAAAGATACATGACAGAGCAAAAGCCCTTAGTGAACTCGCAGCAAACCAGTCAAGACTAACAAAAAAGCTTGGTACTGGAGACAAGACAGCCACAGAAGCAGAAACAAGATCTATATTCCAGTAGTGCAAGACATGGCCAAAGGTTTTTTCTGTGAAAAACAATAAAGAAATAATTTTCTTCAGGCTTTTTCCCCACACACAAAATTAAAGTGCACATAGCTATGAGCTGTAGTTAACATACTGGTTGCTTGAACAGTTTTAATCAAATCAAAGCATTAATACAAGGTACTACCAACTTACAAAAAGCATAGCTTTATGTTAAATGTTACCACAGTTTTTCATACATTTCCATTATCTCAGTCCGCCTCTCTGGTAACACTATCAGTATAGACACAGGAAATCATCACCAAATACAGTGAAAGCAACTGTAAGAAAGATTGTCTAGTCTTTCTAATACAGTTCTTAAATTACCACAATACAGTCAAGGAGACAAAGATTCTTACTGCATTAAAATAAAATCACTTCCATATGAACGCTGATCTAAATAAAGCAAGCAATATCTATTTGAATTTCATCTGACCAGACTGTCAACCTTTGTATGGAAATGATCTCAAAGTAAAGTTAGGAGAATAGCTCTTTGCTGACAAGGAAGGTGATACTAACATTCAGAGTGTTTTAAAACAAGTACATACAGATGCACACACAGAGCATTTCCTAGACTTACACAGGCAAGGTAAATAAGGTGCATTTGACATGTCAACAGGCTAAGGACCAGAAGCACAGATATGGTAATTAGCCCCACATGTCCTGCCCATGGAGTAAAAATTCAGAGTTTTCTTAAATTAGGAGGACATTTTAGCAAAGTTATGCATGTTCTTATGCCTAACGGGGAGCATCTTGTCTTTACAGAAGGGAGCCCCTTCTTATATGCAATCCAGAGAGGTGCCCTTTCAGTAGAAGCTTAACTTGCTTCAGCAAATACTGCCAAGAAAATCTACCTTAAGGCAAAGAGAAAAATATATTAATCAAAATGAACAATCAGCAAAAGACTTGTCCTGGACTAGCATCAAATGTGAAAGAGAAAATAAATCATCTCCACCAACCCTCCTCTAGGCCTTTCAAGCCCTACCAGTCTTTCCCAGCCTCTGCGGCCACAGACASACTTGTAGTCTTAAAACCAGGCAGGAAAGAAAAAAGCATCACATCTCAAGGAGATCCAGTCAGTTTTCCCACCCACCAAGTGAACGATCTATCTGTTGTCAAAAACATCCCATATTTACGCTCAGGACACTACTCACCTCTTTCCTGAAGATATTCTTTACTTTCTGAAGTGTGCTTCCACCATTTATTTTCTCTTCTCTTCTACTCATGTCTTCCATCTGAAGCATCAGTAATGTGTGCAGCAAATCAGGGGTAAGTGCAGTTCTTGTCTGTAGGTCAGCTCACCAGGCTTGGTCTATCAGGAAACTTAGATTGCCTACAGTGCAATCCTTCCCTGGCCACATATACTTAAAAACTATAGTGCCATAACATACACAGGAATCCAAATACTAAGCAACAGCTGCACCACTTTATTTCCACAAAAACAACAACTGGAAAAGTTAGTCTAAACATAATGCTTAYACACAGACTCACCTAAATTTGTCAGAATAACCTTACTAGCACAGACAAGCTGTATATTAGATACTTGTGAGATCTTTGCCCATGTGCATGTATCACTCATCAAGTATACAGTTTTCTTTCCAATCCATGTAATTTGTGGACCAAGGTGTTTTTATATACTGGACAGCACTAGGGTTCCATTTCCTTTCACCAGAGTGCTTAAATTTGACTAGACAGTAGCAATTGCTTTTTAATCTAAGCAAACTGATGCGTCAAAGGCAATCAGTATGGTGAAGCTATCCCATGAGAATCCTAATAATCCTGATGAATCACTYTGCTCTGTATGAAACTCAGTAATTGAACTCTTGGCATAGAATGTCACAAGCACTTAATGCAGTAAGTATATACAGCTGCAAACAGCACACTCAGTTATGCATACCTCAACAGTGTTTGCACTTTTGCTGAAATTATACACCCTTTTTGCCATTAGTCAGTTTCTAACTATATTGGCACAAGGTTTCTTTAAAATTTCCCAGGAAGAAGTCTGACACGCATGTAGGGATATGATGTTACTTGATATTCCTATCAACAGTCACATGCTACATTCAAAGAAAATAGTCCAGAAAAAAAAAAGTGAGAATTTTGGAATGATTCTGAGAGAAAATTTAGCAATATACAGCAGTTGATCAACTGAGAAAGTCTATATGGATGGAAGAAATTGGCTTCATAAGAAATATTTTCTGATGGACCATTGCAGCCCTTCTGTTTGGAGCCTGCAGTGCCTGCCTATCTGTAACACTCCAAACATATAAGTGAGACTTCTAAAAACAATGTGTTTTAACTAAATTATATGCTGAATATGGAAGGACAAGTGATAATGTCATTTTTTAAATCCAAAATAAAGGTGTCTAGAAAACCCATCATTGAATTTAAATTACATGCAAATGTTTATAAATGCAGCTAGAAATGTTTCAGTCTACCTAACTGTATAGATTTTGAAATAAAACTAAGTATCAACATAGTAGCCCAATAATTCTTTTATTAGGTTTTCTTACGTATTTTGATCCCTACTGCCTCTAGCTACACCTAGTCCTACAGAAGTACATTTATTCTGTTATTGTCCTTTGAGAAACTGGAAAGAATTTGTTGAATTGGCAAGTGTGTTTATAAAACATATATCACAGTCTCTAGTCTATAAGCTGTGTGATTACCTGTACTAAGTCTGGGCATAACATATGTTCTGAACTCAAAAGTACTTTTCTCTTTACAACTCAAGAATCCCTGAGGAAGTTTAATTCATTTGATTCAAAGCTTAGCTTTAAAGGCTAATTTTACTTCTCAACCAGAGAAATACTCTTCTATAGACATGCTAAAAGTTCTTTGCACCAGCCTATGCATATACAAACTACTGAGTTGTCTATTATTCAACAGCCTAATTGAAAATCTCTCCACTATTTCAAAATAGAAGTAAGGAAAACATAAAAATACATGCAAAAATCTCCAACCCCAGGCCTAAAATTGAAAGCCTCCTTTATTTAAGCTATGCAAAAATAGCCCAGTTAGTAGCATTAATAGAATACTACAGTTTTTAGGCTATAAAGAATCTATAGTATATAGCATTTTACTACAGTAATACAATATTTCTTATTTTTATTTTTAATGCTCTTAATTAGGTTTGTCAAATTGAATTAAGACTTAGCATGGAAACTACAGAGAAGCAGGAACTAGCCTTACAAAAATTAAAATGTCTTCTGTCTTAGGAAAGCTTTCCTGTTCTCCACCCTTCAAACTCTGCATCATGTTCCAAAAGCTTGTGGTGGATATAAAAGGTGCCAAACACAGATCCTGATGCCTGCCTGCTGAGTAGTAAGACAAGGTCATTCCTTTCTTCTCACCATGCTTCTTATTTATCAGTCTATTAAACAATCAGTCAGTTTTCTTCAAGCATTTTTTCTAATGTACAACAAAAACTACCGTAGAGGCAAGTACCACCTTTGCAGGAATCAGAAAAGGAAAACAAAGGGAACTGATTACTCACTACCTGGAACAGAAGATACCAAGAGGAGCTATCAATAAACAATATGTTCAATTTAATACTGCAGCTCCTTGGCTTCTTAAAGTACCCATGCCAAAAAGATTTGCTGTAGAAAAAGCACCTACTAGAAAATAATTTTGCATTGTAAGAGTTTGTAGGGACCGACCAGGGAGAAGAACCCCAGGCAAACAGCTGCTCCTCGCATTATATATCAACCGCCATCTCAGATTTCTTCTGGAAGCTATCCTGTCTTCTTTTCCTCCTCATATCACTGCTGATTAATCAAGAGACTTGAGGTTGATATCAATCATGAACCAACTTCAATTTAATAAGCGTAAGAGAGGTACGTAACATGGGGAAAAAGAGAGATACCAAACCCTGCAGACACCCTACTTTCCACTCTGACCTGCCAGAAGTGGCCAGACATCTGACATACCTTATGGAAGACACCTTCTTAAGCTACCAGCATCACTGTGTTTGATCTCAGCTCCTTTTCTCACTTACTTCCCCCTTTCCTAGGCCAGGAAAAATTCCTATTCTTTTTCCCTTCCCCTCATAAAAAAAATCACTGCCCCAAAGCTAAAATACAGAAGCAAAAGGACAGCTTGGGAAGGAAGGGAAAAAATCTCACAGGAAAACACCTGTGTAACTGCAAACTGTAAGCCCTTTAGGGTAAGGATTGTCTTTGTCTCTGGCTGTCTGAGAACTGTAGTGGTGGCACAACAGGAGTAAGCTATTGAGATACGGCATTCTCTAATTCATTAGCTGTCTTCTTTCTTTATAGAGGTCCCTAAAATTTTTTTTGAATCCACTGGACTTTTTGAAAATATTAACACACAAAAGTTGTATTAGAAAGTGGGATACGTTAGATGACTTGCTCAATATGCATTAGGATTTTAATATTTGCTTGAAACACGTATTTAACAGAGTATTTTATAAAATGCAGTTATTTACAAACTCTTTAAAAGCGTGATGGGGAGACTTTTGATTAGTGAGACTTTTGATTACGGTGGGCTTTTCTTTTTTTTAATTCTAGTTTTTCAGAACTGTCCTAAAGAAACTAAATTTGGGTTTAAGCTACAAAGAAGAAAATGTGAAAGGTTTGTCAATGATGCATCCTGACACACGATCAGCAGTAGTGCATTTCAAGGAATTCAAGATTATTCTAGATAAAAACCAAAGATATCTACAACAAGGGTCTTTACTGAACAAAGAATTTAAAACTCAGCAACTACATATAAATAATACCAAGAATAATTCATACAAAGAACTAAAACTGTGCAATTACGTAAGTAGTTAATTGTGTTGGGAGCATTCAGCAAGTGTATTCCTTAAATTCAGCCAGTTAAAAAACATTTTTTTTTAAGTCTATTATTGAGAGAATTCTGGATTTTGCTTTTCAGGTCACAGATGCTTGGATGACCAAGGGCACTGGGAGGAATGGAAGCAGGACAGTTCCAGCACAAGATTTCCACTACCTGAACAGCAAAGGACATCTTGTGTTCAGGCAGCAGAACTGCAAAGATTACCTTCGCTCAGAGTGAAAAACACAACGCACTACACATACAAGAAGAACGACAAATGCTTGAATCAATTTCTACAACTGATCCTGTGTAATGCTATAGAAGTATAACTGGAAAATTCTCTACACATTAACACTCAGAGGAATATCTATAGAACAGTGCTTGTCTGCATATTGTGCGGGGCCAAGTTTTTTATTTATTTATTTATTTAAATGGTTCAGGAAAGCAATCTGAGCCATTTTCTCCCCCTTTCTTGCTCTATACCAAGTACATCCAAGCTGGATGTCATCGAAGGAAGCTTCCATTCCTGTTCAGTGTTCCAGGAATGTAACAGCAAGGGTTTTATGAGGCATTATTGAGCTGCACTTGCAGAGCTAAATCAGCTCATTAGATTTCAAGAACAGTCCAACTAAACTAAAAACTACAATTTTAAATTTATTCTTTTCAATAGAGAGCTCTCCCACTGTAAGCAGAGCTGGTCCTAGTATTTTTCCACTGTATATGTAGAAGTCTCCAAGGTTAGTCTCTGGAAGATAAGGGGCAACCACCTTATTTCTCCTCTTCCATTTTCCATCTTATCAACTATAGCTATTCATATGGAATATACAGTAGTAGTCATTAGGTTACATTTCACAGTTTATGGTTTTAATGGTTTTGCAACATTAGATGCACAACATATTTTCAAGCATCAAAGATAGCAAAGCCTAGTTTAACATTTTATAAAGATAATAAAAGTTAATGAGCGCTCATGATCTATGATCTGACAAGACATCTGCTCTTTTCTTTCTGAGATAAAACACTCACCCTGCCTTGTTCTGGCACAGTGGGAGGGAACAAATACAAACCAATTCATCATTCTAAACTATAAGCTATATTAAGTTATAGTTTCTCAACAGGCTTGTACACCCTGTTGTTAACAGGGCACAGGTGTCCTGAAAACAGTCTTTTCAATGCAATAATTAAATCCCGCCAACATCACAAGGTCAACTGCAGCAGGCAGTACTGTTTAGCTGTTTCGAAAGAAAAAAAAAAAGTTCAAAACTAGCAATAACAAGGATACTGGACTCTTGTTATCACAGCAAGAAAAGCTCTATTCCCATTTTCTACATATTTTCATCATGCTTGTTCATTACATGAGTATTTTAAAAGAATTTCATTCTGACCTATCAAGGAAATGTTTTGTAAACTCTGGTTTACAAGATATATGACTAACATCAAGATGGGGGAGGAAGACATAAGCTGTTTTCATACCATTTTTGAGGTTATAACAGGGAGATCTGTGATAGAAAACTGTACAGAACATTAAAACTCGTTGCAGTCAGTTACATGTCAAAACCGGTTGCCAAACATTTTGGAAATACTGTCTGAGACCATATTCTGCTTGCTGATTGATATTTATGTCACCTACAGTATAATATATTGATCCTACTGGTATAAATACCAGTAGCTTTTCACAATTCAGGGCTGCCACCTTTTCCATATAAAAATCTAACCCTACTGTTACTAAATCATTGAAGAGGGAGGGTATCTCAGTGTGGAAGAAACACAATAAAAAAAGATGCATTTCCCATCCTTCTGTAGATAAATTGTAGCTTAGTGTCTGCACATCTACAGCCACATGATGATACTGAGGGATTTTCCTGTACCACACATCTTTCTGCATGCCAGCATACTTTATCTTTCCTCAATATGAACTTTTCTAAAAGAAAAAATTACCTTCTGTGGACATCATCCCACATCTCTGACCTGCTAAAACACTTTTAATATGCAGAGATTTTAAATATGTAATAAAAGACAGCCCAGATTTGTCACCACACAGTTGCTATAGTTCTTTTGCAGAAAAAAACATGCTGCTATGCTGTCCTACACATCTACCTATGGCCAACTCTTGGATTCAAGTCCAGGACTAAAAGAAACTATGCTCCTCGCTGATTATGGCTATTCTTTCGCAAAGCTATCAAAGGAAAGTACAAACAATATAACAAAACTGATTTTTTTTCCTTCAGTCTTATGATATGATGGTGTTTTGATGCTGTGCTTTAGTATGCAAGGATCCAGTCTCCTACAAACAGCTGTAAACTACCATGAAATATAACATGTGAAATGAACAAAATTCACAAATTGCTATCTACCTATGTTGCATAAGAGAGAGGTCAGCTATATAGCCAGGGAATCAAGTAGTGCACAACTGTGCAGAAAAGTGAAGGATTTTTGCCACCTGACGAATCCAAGACTGCTGGGACATAGCGCTACAACCCCACACAGCCTCAGACATCTAACCTGGCTAAACAGTCTCCCTCTGCTTCCTAGAGGATGCTTTAGRGGATCAGCTCCTCTGTCCACTGACTATAGCAACACTGACTCTGCACTGCCATGCTGGAAAAGCCTGCCTCTTCCCACTAACTGAAAGCATTGCTCTCCTTAAGTTGTGGTCTTTAAGATGTCAGACAGAGGTCTGCAAACACTGCCTAAGAATTAAAGCCAACATTTATGCACATAAACAGAACTGGAGGAAAATAAAGATAATAAGTCAACCTTCAAAGCTTAAGCCTAGTGGAAAACCAGTGTGAACAGAATCAGATACTCCACAGATTTCTCCCTCCCACCCCCAGAGAACTTATGTGAGCTCGAGATTAAAAATAAATGAACTTGAGAAAACAGCACAACCAAGCAGCCTAGACAGACCAGATGGCTAACTTAGGCTACACCTGCATTAGCAACTAGCATAGGAAAACATAAGTGGATCAGTAGAGTTAAATACTTAAAATCTACTTGT
>NW_020448642.1:63310-68279 GCF_003343035.1 Apteryx rowi
GATCACCTCTTCAGATCAGTTGTGTCCTACAGACATTATTGGATCTTCATACACCAGTGGTTGGTACATTTTTGGAGCATATTTCTCTGCTTAGTTTCACCTGGAAAGAGTCCAGTTTGCATTCTCCAATGCAAAGCACGACAAGCAGGGATGAGCAGATTCATTTAAAAAAAGCCAGCCTGAACAAAAATACTAACGTAGGCCCACCCTAGCTCCCTTAAATTGTAGTTCTGTAATTTATCCCAACATGTGCAACTACTTATCACCTATGGAATCAAAACATATGCAGGTGAGTTACTGCTGTGTAGTTTTACATGAGTAAGATATTCTAATTCTGTATGAATTTTTACAAGAGATTCTCATAATTATAGTCTTGACAGTTAACCTCTCAATAAGTTCAAGTTCCTTCCTTGTGCATTGGTGCCCACTCACATAACTGCCAATCCCCTCTCAGTTGCTGCTCTCACAGCGATTTAAGTTATTAGTAAGATGAATAAAGTCTACTACCCACACAAACTCGTCACATTCAGATTCTGGTAAAAATATTAAAATTTAATTATACCTTTTGAACATACAATTATGCCAAGGAAAGAGCATTCAAAGGCATTCAAGTAACAAACAAACAGATATATATCTTAATATTTACAAATTTTAAACTGCAAACTGACTATAAAGTCACAAATACTTTAAATATTTAGTAGAATATAGTGTAAATTCTAATATAAATTAGATATTTTATCTGTTATTTTTTCCAGTGACAATAGTCTAATCTTTACATACTATATACATTAAAATACTAAAATGTTAAAAAAAATTGTTACTATGTAAAGAAATGGAAAATACATCAGATTTGTCTTACTGTACAATACCCAAATTTAACTTTTTATAGTGTTTTCTGAAAAAATAAACGGCACTTTCACATGCAACAAGGCATAAAGTACAAGTCCGTCCATTAGTAGTATACTATCTGAATGCAAAATAAATAAAACACAAATGTCATTCAACCACAGTTGAAAATCAAAAATAAGACTATAGAAAGATTTTGACAGACCTTCTGATTGAAGTAATATGAAAAAGAATGTAAACTGATTTCTATATAGATCTATAATTAAAAAAAAAAAAAAGAAAATACAGCATACTCAGAAATTTAAGTCATGTGACAGTATCAAAGTATCAAAGTTACTTAGATAACAAATAACAGAGAGGAAGAGCTGATGATCCTTTATGAATTTTAAAAGCCAGCCCTGCCAATGGGCTGCAGCATCTAAGCTGCTTTTCTATTGACAGTTTCTGAATTTACTTCTGCCACTCTGAATTGCATATCAGCAGTCAGATGAGTTTTCTAGACTTCCTCATGCCATCGTGTAACCATAGCTTCCACAGTGCAATGCTACAAGAAGCCTGTCCTTAAGGATTTCTTTACTTGGGTATTCAGGTAACTTGAGCATGTTGATACTGAAAAGGGAGGGGGGGGGAAAATCACAGTTCAGTAAGAAACCTAAACAATAAAGTTTTCTGATTCCTTTGTATGAGGTAATTAACATGAAACTATCCGCTCAGATTTGCATTCAGATCAGTAAACCCTGAAGATGTCACATATATGGAGAGGGAAAAAAACAAACAAACAAAAAAAAAACCACACACCACCAGTGCTGCATTACAGTACCATTCAATATTCAAATATACTGCAGGAAAAAAAGTTTATTTCACATTAATAAAATGTAATACATTAACTAAGCTTGAGGATTCCCTTAGTGATCACACTGCCTTTAGTTAAACAAAATAAAGTAGTAAACAATGAGTGAACACAACATAACTACTTCAAGGTTAAAACTACCACTTTTATGTTGACTAGTGGACACTCCCCAAACTGACCATACTGATCTTTTTTCGGCCTTTTAATAAAAGCATACAAAAGGACTACATTTTTTTACTAGGAAATGTAAAAACTAAAATAAAATTTAAAAGGGCCTTATTTTTAAATGTATTTAAATGAGACTAGTTAACATACCATGTGCTTGATGTTGGTAAAAGATTTGGAGTATATGGCACAGCAGCAATTGTAAAATTTTGCAATCCACTGCCACCCATTATATGGGCAAAGCCACCATGAGGTACCCTGGAACTAAGAATATTCACAGAAATTAGACCATTAAAAGAACAGTTATAAGCCATAAAGCATAGCTTTTACATTGTACAAATCTCTTAACACTACATGTAATCAGTTACTAGTATTTTTTACAAAGGTTTTCCCTCTCTCATCAGTATCAAAATTCTCTTTGTCTAAATGCTTTCAATTATCTTACTGAATAATGCATTTGTCTATTTACATTAGACATCAAATTGTTTGAACACCACTTAAGAGAATTTTGTTTGTGAAGAAGGCTCATTTCTACCAGTTTTTATAAAAGATGATTTTCTGTTTAGGCAAACACATATGATTATTTACAGCTTAAGAAATACTGCATCATAACAAAAATTTATTCTTCCCATCACTATTTGTGGGACAGCTGATCAAAGTGTTCTTGACATCTCTTTTCATTGTGTACTTAAGACTAAATATTCCACATTTTTAACTAATAACACCATTACATCAATCACATCATCACGGAGTGATGACCTATGGCAAAATTGTAACACACTACAAAAGTGCTAACACTTTCATGAATGCATTCTCACAATAATCTAAAAACAGTAAAAAAATACCATAAACCAGAATACATTCATTAAAAGAAAAAGAATGTGAACAGTCATCAGTAGTGTTATTCAAGGATGACTAAAAGGTTAAATGGACAAAAGACCCAGTGTCTTCAGAATCACTCCCTATAATTTTAACTAACAGAAACTAATATAATAAATTTCAGAAATATTTTTATAATATTGACTTAGATTTGTATGCATTGCAAGGCAAAACACATTGTTAGCACAGCCTTCATAGAAAATATCAAGATATAATGAAAGGAAAAGGACCAAACAAGTTGAATTTGAGACAGCAACAGGTTCCAGCAGTAAAGGCGGCCAACAGCCTCCTGGGCTGCACTAAGCAGATGGTTGCCAGCAGGTCGAGGGAGGTGATCCTTCCCCTCTACTCAGCCCTGGTGAGGCCACATCTGCAGTGCCAGGTCCAGGTCTGGGCTTCCCAGTACAAGAGAGACAGCGACATACTGGAGCAAGTCCAGCAAAGGGCTACAAAGATAACGCAGGGACTGGAACAGCTCTCATACAAGGAGAGGCTGAGAGATCTGGGACTGCTCAGCCTGGAGAAGAGAAGGCTCAGGGGAGATCAAAGTGTATAAATACGTGATGTGGGGCAGGGAGAGTAAAAATGACAGAGACAGACTCTTCTCAGTGGTGCCCAGTGACAGCACAAGAAGCAATCAGCACAAATTATAATTCCATTTAAACATAAGAAGAAACTTTTTAATGGTGAGGGTGGTCAAACACTGGAACAGGTTCCTCAGAGGTTGAGGAGTCTCCATCCTTGGAGGTATTCAAACCCCAACTGGACAAGGCCTGGAGCATCCTGCTCTTGCTGACCTGCTTTGAGCAGGGCCTTGGACCAGACAATCTCCATAACTCCTGTCCAACCTTAACTATTCTGTGATTCTGCAGCTAGCAAAAAAAAAATTTTTTGATAAAACAAACAAACAAAAAATGCAGCTGTTAGAATTCTGGATTATGGGTACCTGCATTAAAAACAATGCTTCCACAGTAAGAAAAACAAAATGACTCTAAAAAGCAGAAGAAGAGAATAGAAAAGGAGAATGAAGCAACACTTCCACTCACAGTAAAACTACTTGGTAAAAAAACAAAAGGGTAAGAGGGTTGCTATTGCACCCCTCCTCCCAAATGTTAAGGGGCTAGAGCAGAGTTCACAACAATACTTTTCAAATATACCTTTAAGCGTTAGCTATAGTACCCAACAGCTATCACCTAGCTTAATGACAGCAAGATCCAACATACAATTCTAGCAATGGTATATAAGGCAAGCACCACGGATTGAAGTATTGATTATTTGAAGCATACAATTTCTGAAGGACAAATGGAATTGTGCTCACAGCCACAGTTCAGAATGTTGTAAAGATTTTACAGCGGTACTCTTATTTTATATCATGTTTTTGGCTCGGATTTCTAATGCAGGGCTGCTTCCACTCCAGTGATCTTTTGTTCTATGAACCAAGAGAATTCCACATCAAAATTAGCAATAAAACAAGGACCTAACTCTGTTTAAAACTTCTCATTCATCCAGCTATTAACTAGCATTTTTACAATCTAACTTACAAAAATACTTTTCATACAGTAGGTCAAAACAATGTAGTATGATCAGGGCTTTGAATATTCTAAAGAAACAGATGGCTGCAGACTTACGCCTCCAAGTATGAGTTTTCATTCCAAACAAAACACTGCCAGGATAATAAATAAAGACTTCCAAAGAAGCACAAATAAGATCACAAGATCTTACTTCTCCTACTCCATGTGCAAATAGCCTTCAGTAATAGTAACAAGGCAATTTCATAACTTTGGAAATTTCAACACTATTAGAATGGTTAAGTTTGCAGCTGAATCCTACCATTCCTATCTAACATTTCAAATTTTGCATAAATTTACATGAAATGAGAAAGCAGTGTAAAAGAGATATTTTAAGCCACCTCCCTTATGTTTTGTTCTGTTTTTAACAGAAGTAGTCATATACCAATACATTTACTGAAGATGTGGAATTTCCCTAAAACAGCACATAGCTTGCTTATCACTTAACAGAAACTGCAGGCCCCCAAGTTAAACAATTTAAAACATAAAACATACCACAATCTAAAACTTCCATAACCAGCAGAATACCAGTAAAGTAAAATTTATCATGATGAGATTTTACCACTTCTCCCCAAATGTTAACCAAAAACCTTATCAGAAGTTGCCAATGGGTAGTCAACAACTATTTAGCCAAATACTGTTATAAACACCAAATACAGAT
>NW_020448642.1:68294-121732 GCF_003343035.1 Apteryx rowi
GAATCACGTGGATATGGGCAATACTATTCCAAACAACTGAGCAGAGAATAAGTAGGTGGTGAATAAGTAAACTTTCAGGCTGCCAGCATGAGGCACGAGAATATTCAGGTTTCTGGTATGCCTCACACAGACCGCACTAGCCCAACAACTCTCATGCTGAACACACATGCTACATGTCCAGCAAGCATAGAATACACCAAGGGAGGAAATCTTAAATAGATTTCCAGTTTGCAACACTCGCCCACCAAACCAAACAGATGGCCTCACCACAGAATTTAGGCAAAGACTGTCCTAAGAAACACAGACCGCTCAGAGCCAAGCAACTACCTTTTTCTCAAGAGTGCTAAGACCTCCAAACATACAGACTCTACTACTCAAACATTACACATGACATGAAAAGTACACTGTTAAAGGAAAAGGAAAAGGTCTCAAAATCAGTATTAATGATGAATACAATGGTACCTGTACTAGAACTACCTTAAGACTTAATTACATTGAAGAGACAAAACTATAAGAATGGGGGAAGGGGAAAGGCAACATTTAAGAAATAAAGATGTCAAAGAAACAGTGAAGACACCATCATACATATAATTTTTTTATTCAACCCACTAAATCAATTTTATAGTCTTTAACTGGAAAGAAAGAATAGTACCACTTCACAAAAAAAGGCATATTTAGACTAGACCGAAGGGAAATGAAAAAAATAATGCAAATTTTGAATGCAGACTGCCATCCAGTACACACAGAATCTTAAAACAAATTCCTCATTAAGCAAAAACGAAGCATTCAGCTCTAAAAACATGCTGGTTTGAAATTAGGTATGCTTTTAATGTAAAATTTTAGTTTAACATACTGGCTTGTACTAGACATACGATGACTGGAGTTTTAGCTCACAGGCAACTTGGCATCTAAATCTTCCATGCCCAGAAACCAAGACTTTCCCAGGAATCACTGGATTTATGTGCAAAAATGCCAGCTGCATACAACTGTTAGAGGCAACTTTGGAAAGCTAAGTTTTTGTGGAGAAATCTGTCTATTATGTTTCAAAGACTGAAGAAAAAAAAAACATAATAGATTCCTACTAGCTGATGCAAGAAATAACAGCAGCATGTTTTTTTCTAAATTCTAGCCCAAAGTTCTTTAAAGGGTACCAAAAATTTACTTCCTATTAACAAGAAACAAGTAAGAACAAGTTGTTGTGCAATGTGTGAACAAAACGAATGGTGCCCAAGCATGAATTAATCAGACAACATAACTGCTTACTTGATAGAAAGACTCCTTGAGAATCCAACAGATCCTCCCAAATGCCACCAAACCAGTAAATGCCACCTGTCATTTAGAATCTTTTAAGAAGTATTTGAAACATGACCTTACATCATAAACACCATTATTTGCCTTAGAAATTTAGAAATGGACTAGGCCATTAAAGACCAGAAGCTGAAGTGAAACTGAAGTGCAGTTAGATTTGCAGAAACCATTTCTGCACAGGACAAAAGAAAAGATCAGTGTGCACACAACTAGCCTCTTAAATTGTCTGTGAACCCTAAAAACAATTAAATTCACAATAACTCAAGTGAAACTAATGGAATCCGAAGACCATGCCATTTGATGGTATGATGATGACTGCGATATCCCTTGCTATGAAAGACAAAGTTTGATGATCTAAATCTTGTACTTACCATTGCTTAACCACAAAATTTATGAACAAAAGAAAGGTCAAACGCTCTCCTAATCCTAAAGTACGAAGGGAACACCAAATTAAGAAGATGGTGTGATCTCTACCTACCACCAGAAAATGACAGGACTACACAACTGAGATGGCATACATATGTCTACTAATCCACTTTGGAACACGTATGTACACACAAACTTGGCAACTCGCTGCTTCACCCAGCTCACAGTGACATTTATTGCTCAGGAAACCTCCCAAAACAAAGAAAATGCAAGTGGCTGTCCCTGAAGAACACCCAGAATTTAGGACAAAAATCCTATATAGAGCAAACACATACCCTTGCATAGGGATATATCTTCAGTTATCTTGATATGCTGCACTAATGTCAAGATCTCAAATGAGCTTTAGGAAGAAGGATGTTCTGTTTACACTAAGGCGATATCTAGTTATGTCATATATTAAAGCCTGCATTGATTACTGGAGAAGTCAAGAGGCAAATGAATACACAACAGAAACAATATTAAGTGCAGTTAAGTTCACTAGTTTTAAAAATTGTCTGAGCCAACAGCTTACTTACACAAAGGCCTCTTGCAAAGTAGTCAACTATAATAAATGAGTAATCAGCCATTTTGCTGGAAATACTGGCAGCAAAAGTATAACATACACTTTGTCCACTTTGACAAACATACAAAACACCAAAGTATGTAAAACAGTTTCTGGGTAGATGATCTTGTATAGTAATATGCAGTCTGTTGACTTATTTCAGAATAGCTACATAATATATTTGATGCTACAGAAGAGTTTCTCACCTGCCAGTAACAAACTCACCTGCCAGTAACAAACTGTAATAGCAATACTCTTTCTTCCTGAGTTAGTTCTTCCACAACATCCCAGAACCACTAAATGAAAAATAAGTTAGTTTGCTTTTTCCATTAAATACTTACAGTACTTGAAAATATAATGGTGAAACAACAAATGGAGTATTTGTGTGTTTGTTACTTAAATTCTAGATATTTTCACATCAAACTCCTATATCACTAAGTCACTTAATATACGAATGTAGTATAAAAAGCTCTACAAACTTCAGCTGACATAAGCTTCCATAAAAACAAACAAACAAAAAACCAAAACCCTCACAGCTTCCCAAGGATTAACACACAATGATCTCCTTTAACCAAAAAAAAAAAATTTTACCTGAATAACTTGATCTCCTCTCTCATAGCCACTGGTGTATTCTGTATTTTTTAACCAATCATTCACATCAATTTCTGGCATACCAGACAGCAAAAGTTCCTTCAGAAAAAACACACAGATCTGGATTAGTCTCCCTGGGTAACCTCTAATTTCAAGTGTTTGCTTATGCTATTTAAAAAGTAATGCTGTATAAAAACTAAAATACTTTTTCTGTTTAGTTTCAGACATACAGAACCATGTGTTCTTACAGAACCTAAGACTAAATTTTAATATAAAAATATTCTTGAATTCAGATCATTTTACACGATCTGTCCAGTTTAAACACATACTATCAAGGGGTAGAAATTATGATCAAAGAAGCTGAAATGGAAATAGCTTTGAATTTTAGCATGACTTGAGACAAAATTTCAGTTATTTAGTTACAGAAGACGCAACTACTGCAAAAACTAATTGGAATTTGACTCCAAGACTCAGAAAAAGTGAAGACAATAGAAAGCATCTCCTGACTTTTAAATAACTTCTGTCCTCCTGAAAGAGAAAGTGAAAAGGTTTGAAGGCCACAACATTCAGTTCCCAATTGGAAATTACAATAATTACAATGTAAGGCGTTTATCATTGGCACCTGCGGTTATCATATTCCAGGAAGATGGTCATTCTAAGTAACTAGAATAAGCAGCAGTACTTGTTTTGAGATCCTCACTGATCAGAGGCACAGAAAGCAAAATCACAATGAAAGATATAACGTGTTTCCTTTCGGGGTACTGAGCTTTACTTCTACATCATTACATTACTGATGAAGTGTGCTGAACAACTTCTTTTACAATCAGTATAGGCATCTTGCTTACCAGTTCATATTCATCAAAAAGCTGTATCAAAGAAGGTGGAATGAACATATGGAAGCCTTGTAAAAAGGCATTTATCTGAGGTTGAATGGCTCTTGTCATTCTAAGTTCAGTGACAAGCTGGACATACTCAGCCTGCAATGAAGGAAATGATATTAAGATACACAGAGTACTCCAGCATGTGTGTGCACGCAAACACAAACACACACACAAATGCAGCCCTCAACATATTACAGTCATAATATACTTGTTTCCCCCCCCCATCTTAGGAAGCCTTAACAGAATATATGATTTATCCCTACCAACTTTGTTGTATTAATAATAATTTCAATTTTTTGAAGAAAGTCTTGAAAACCTCCTCCAGTTTTTAAAAAGGAGAAGAAAAAAAAAGAGAGAGAAAAGCATTTATACCATAAACATCTGAACAGACACAATATCACAGGTTACATGCTTTAGCGATTTGGGAGCTCTGTCCCTTTTAAAAGGAGTTAGAACAGCAAGCTAGAAAAGGAATCTACCAGAACTTTGCTTTTGTTGAAAACACAAAAGCCCAGGAGGCAGTTAAAAGAAGGTTTTTTAGAATGACACCGACTTAAAAGTGCTTGTATTAAATCAGCAGGCTTTTGTGTTAAGCTGTACAAACACGTCTTATTTACCCTGACAAAACTACGCAAGTCTAACACAGCTTCCTTATTCAAAAAAGAGATTTCTACTTAAAGACAAAATCTATTCCAATACTATTTAAGATATTCTATTTCAAAGTAACGCTTTGACTTCTTAACCATGATTTCTAATAATGAAATCATAAAAACACAGCTCCCAATCAAACTATCTCAATAATTATCTTGTTTCAAGACAGCAATTTTATGAAAATACTACCTTGGTTTTTAAATTAAAAGCCCATTAATCTAAAATCTAGGCTCTGAACCTGTGCAAAAGCAACCAAGCATTCTTTCTCTGTTCTCCCTTTCTATAAAACATGATGAAGTATACCAATGAAATATTTCAAAACAGGAAAATATTTTTCAAGGGCATTCCTTGAATTTACAGAACTATACAGGGGTTGTAATTTGCTATGTAGTTGGAAGACATTTTTAGATGCGTTACCCCTATTTTACTAGGGCAAAGACAATTAATTAAGCATTTGTGAAGTGCTCTGAAGAGGAGGGACATTTCCTGAGCCTATCTTCCACTATAGAGCTGTTCCCAAAAAACAAGTTTCTATCTCCCCAAGGCTGCTTCTACAGTCAGTGGAACTGAAGTCACTTCCCTTTTCTAATAAATTACTTGGGCAGTCAAACAGCACTAGACAAAATCAGTCTCTAAGAACATCTCTCATAAGCAGTTCTGGGAAGAAAACAGAAATTTTAGCACGGCCAGGATTAAAAATAGTGTTAACACTGCTCTTCAGTGATCAGAAATATTTATTTTACATCTTAAATGTCTGTTATATATTAAGCTACTCAGAAAACAGGGTTGTAGAGAGAAATTTCATAATCTTATTTTAAAAAAATCCATTAAAAAATATGACCTGCATAATAAATACTTAATTTATGCATCACAAATGTATTTACATTAAAATTTTTAATATGAAAAATCTGGCGCTTTTAAACTATTACTGCAGCATCAGTATTACAGGACTTCCAATTCCAGGGATCTAAGTTTAAATGCAACACTGGTCAAAGAACATCAATAACTTCCAGACAGTTCTCAAAAACAAACAAACAAACAAACAACAAACAAAAAACAGTTGCTGTGCTTTATGCTATAACAAGAAATCTTCAAGCAGCCTGGAACAGCAGCACATACTGACTATCAAAATTGGTGCATGCTGAGACACCTGTACCAAAAAATTTACATAATATATGCCAGTCAAAAAAAATAGTCAAATTGTTTTTTTCCTCAACTCACTTCATTCGTATTTTATTCCCTCTCAGAACCCCTAAGAGTACATCACAAAACAGAAGCATCTTCATAATTTCAGATCTACATACACAGAAAAGGTACAATTCATTCTTCCTTAACGGGGGTGGGGGGTGGGGGGGGGTGTTGATTAAACACACAGACTCAAAACACACAAATATGATGACAAAGTTTAGTCTGGGAAAGGGGTTGTTCTGCATTTTCCTTTGAGGTAAATCAAGCAAAGATCATACAGCCCTGATTTCACAACCCCGTATGCTGTAAGACACAGATTAATGTTCATTATGATGTTCAAATTAAGAGAACAGCTACATTCTGAAGTGGTTTGAAAAAGTAAAGAATTGTTTACTGCCAAACAGCATGGCAGTTATACCGGAACATGCAATAGATAACGACAGACAGACAAGTCCCTGAGGTTAGAGAAAGCCAAAGAACTGTGGAGCATGCACTTTTGGATGATTTTTAAAATAGCATATGGTCAAACTTTGTCTACCTCTAATTTTCTTCATCCTAAAAGTAGAAAGCTGCAAGAATATATACAGCAAAGAACACAGAAAAATGCATCTCAAGGACACCGGAAAAGTGCAAGACTTTTCCCTTTAAAACTGAAACTACTATAACTGATATTTCAATTGAAGGCAGATGGATAATGCTCATTTTTACATACTTACACCATATTATCCCACAACTCTTCACCTATTACACAGTTGTAGTAAAAAGAGAAACTTCCCTCACTCAAAGAAAACAGCTTTTGACTAGCAGCTATTACTACATTTCTTAAGTGGGATATTTATTCTGTTATATTTTGGTTTTAAATAAGAGAGATTTATTTCGGGGTTTTGGATGGTTTCTGGGTTTAGTTTGTTATTTATTTTTAAGGAATAAACATTCACTTCTAAGTTTCTTTCAAAAAAATATGCTATCCTTCAAACAGATAATCTGCTAGTGTGCATACAGTAGCAAACTCTTGTAGAGGCTGAACTTACTTCTCTCAGAGGTATAGCAAATACAATGAGTTTCAAGCAGCAATCTTTTACTCCTCAGCTAAAGTGGGGAAAAAATGAAGATGTCTGTCACAGCAAAAAGATGCTGTATAAAGTAGCCACTTTTTGTTTAACCTGTTAGAGCTGTTAGGTTAAAACATAACATAAAAACATCCCAAATTCTTCAATGTGACAAAATCCCTAAACACTACTAAAACCCACTAAAACACAGACTTTTAATTTTCAACAACTTGGTTCACACTGTCAAAATCAGCAGTGAACAAGAGACAGTGCCATCTTATATATGTTTGTTGACTTTATATTTTTCAGCCTTAAAATTCAAAAATCAACTAGCATTAACAATTTAGAAGCTACTGTAACAGTTAGCTGTTTTTTAAGCACCCTTCAAATAAGAACTACCTAAACTCTAGTCCCCTCCTGGAAGAGCTGAGGAAGGCTGCTGAGCTAGCGTTGACTCACCTGTCGTACATGCGTTCAGCTACCTTTGTTCGTCTGCCTCTCAAATCAGAACTTAACAGAGCAACATAAGCTATTAATGATTGAGATTATCTTCACGTGAACAAACTTCTAATTTCATGCAAACTGATAAACTACCAACCAGTTTTAAAATGGCTATTATGAAACCACAATTTATTTCAAGTTTATCTATTTTATATACTAAGAAGTAGTTAACACTGCCAGAAACAAGAATCTATGTCTTTGCCTTCTCTGATAGGTAGTAAAGAAATTAATTATTCACTGCCTTTCCAATTAGATCTGTTTTACCATCTGTATTCTTTTATGAATTACTATATAGGAGAAGACACTGCAGAATGAGGCTAACAATATGTATTCCAGTTATTGGAACGACACTTCATCTTAATGGAAACTAGGATTTAGCATGCAAGAATTCAGAGCCCACTGCTCCAACACAAGCTAAAATTTTGTTAGAACGAATGCTGACACCAAGTGGTCATTTACCAGTATAGCAGCTAAGTTACTAGGAAAGCAGAATAAATACTGCATACTCGAAGTGAAGGTAGACTAGTGCAAAACAAATGAAAATTAAGATAAGGATCTAGACATAAGGATCAAAACAGTCAGCAGCATAAGAAAAAAAATGCAGGTCTACCCATGACACTCCTGCAGCTACTGAAAGCTATCCAGTTAGGAACTGGAGAATTCAATTAAAGGATGTCCATCTTCGCTTTCTAGATGACCTTCAAAATTCAATTGCATTATTTTGATTTCCTTTTTAAATAAATGCTGCAGAGAATTCAAGGACTTTTTTATGCTGGAATACCAAACTGTTACTATTCAATTAAACAGAAAAAGATAAGTTATCTCCATACATACTGAGTAACTTGTACATGATTCAGAAAGCTTCCTCTAGGACTTTCAGAGCACTCCATTTAACAATAGCAAAACCATTTTAATTTCATTCTATTCATATGCTGTCTGGTCAGTGACACTAGTAAACAGACCACCAGAGAACTATTTTTTACTTACTTATATGTACATACACAGAAATGTATACACAGTCCATATATATGTACATATGTAAATAATGGAAAAAAAATATAAAGGATGATTTCAAGAGTACCTGTAATACACTGACACATTACTAAATGCACAATTCATTAAAGACTACTTGAAGAATGTTTTGAATTTCAACTTTAGTAAATCTTTTTATTCAACAGCTTAAGTTATATTACTTAACTTAGGACTTCATATTTTAAATAAAGAGACCTGACAGAGGAAGCTATTATAATCCTTAGCGTTATACACTAAAAACTAGTTAGTCCTTCAGTTGTGGGTATATATAGCATGGTAAGTATGAATCAGAGCACCAAATCTTAAAAGTCTACCCAATTAGGGACTCTTCAAAACTTTTCTCCCTGGACCCAGGCATTACAGGGTTTATAGATTACTGCATACGATATATATAGTTTATATTTGAAATGTCATTTAGATGTAGATTCAGTTTTTCTGTAGCAAGTGGCATCAAGATGTTTACCATATGCTTAATACACAGAAGAAGCACACTTTACTAGACTTTGCTTTGGTAATACACTGAAATAGCAGATCCTCAGCACAAGATGTCTGGTTCCTCAGGGAAAGCAGCTGGTGGGGGGGAGGGTAGGAGAAGGGCTATTCTGTTACAATCATCTGTTTAAGTGCAATTCAAGTGTTATGCTGTTAAATCCTAGTGCTTGCTGTATAAGACATTGCTTCTCCACTTATTTTAAATGAATGCATTTTATTTATTAAAAAGAAAATAATCTATACTGTTAAAGTACATGAATCTAATTTTTAGAAGTTGAAAATATATAGTTACATGAAAAGTGAGAAATTGTACCTATTTATTCAGTCATCGGTTCTATGTGTTACTGCAGAGCAATCTAGTGCCCTAAATTGCCTTAGGGGGAGCAGCACACTTTGCAGCATTACTTACAATTTTATTTTTGGCAATTGTTACAGTTCTATCTTCCTTGTATTTTCCTATGACTTAACTTCAGGAATATTTGCAACTTCCAAAATAAACTCTTTGTTTAAATTTGACCTTATTTTCCTTCCAAATATTCTGACAGAAGGAAGAACCTCAAACCTGAAAACTTTTACAGAGATTTTTAATAGCAGTACCATATTTATAATGTTAACCTAGACAAAGGAGTAACAGTGTTGACAACTTTTTGTATATTTCCTTTAAAAACAATACATAATTTACACTTCCAGTTATTCAGAAAGTCAGTCTAATTGCTTTTCTTATACTAGCAACTTCTGAATAAACCTGTATACTCACTTTGTTATCCTGTGTAACAAGTATACTTGCACCCCCTGGCTTTAGTGGCACTTCTTCCATTGCTCCAAATACATCAGTCTCAACAGAGAAGGTCAGCTCTAAACCCAGATCACTGATATCATTATCTAAAATCCACTGCAAGTTCTTTGCATATTCTGGATCAATAGATGCTACATCCTGATAATTTACAGGTATACCTAGAAAAAAAAAACAAAATAGAAAAAAAAACACAATTGAACGAACTGGATAAAGCAAAAAGGATTCTGACTTAATATACGGTAGAAGACTGCCCTCTAGAGATAAACCTGAATAATGCAGTAATAGGAAAGGGAGAGAAAAGATTCACCATTAACTACAGCAGAATTGTACTACTTACTGTATTTTAGAAGTATCAAAGAATAAAGTATCCTTTGTGTATGTTCCCTCCACCCAGCATTGAAACAATGACATACCACGTAAGCATTATACCACAACAGGTTGCAAATTTTTATGACAATAATGGATTTCAGTGAAAGCACCTATCTGCAAGGTTAAACAAATCTCAAAAAAAAAAAAAAAAAAAAAAAACTCAAAGTTTTCTACATAATTTTTAGAAACAGAAATATCTTATTTTGCTATTCAACATCTCTTCCCTCTAGAAGAGGCTTTATAATAAAAAAATATATATGAAGATCTTTTTGTACTTAAATTTCTTCTACTGTCCAGTCTTCTTTTTACTCATGTTTGCTATGAGTCATGTTTTCTCAGTGGGGAAAAAAAAGATTTCTGGAAATTTTGTGTTACCAAACTGAACTTGAGAATCATTTAAAGAGATTGAAGAATATACAGTTGATATATTCGTCACTTCTAGCCAAGTATAGAAACTACCTATTTATATTCGCTTCCCAGTCACAGCCCCCAAGAACAGATTTGGGCAAACGTGTCCAGAACAAGGTGACTATGAATTTGTACAAGAGAACTACCGTCTTCACTAAACAACAAAGTGAACCCCAATTACTTTAATTCTATCTAATACTAAGTCACAGTAAATACCTGGAAAGGGGGAAGAAAAGTAAGTAGGCTCAGAGAAAAACAAGTTATTGCTTCAACATCTTTCATGTGTTTGCAAAGTGTCAGAATAGTGTTCCATTAGTAGAGGTCTTAGCATGGTATGGACTGGAGAAGCAATACGAGAAGGAAGCCATAACACAAGATGTTTTGCATTATTTCACTAGAGGACCTGACTTGGGCTGAAATGGCACACACAAGAACTTTATTTACTATAAAGCACTTTTTTTTTTCTAATAAAAGCAATAAATCAGTTTTTGAAGAAATAGATAAACTTACTAATGAATTTTCACTGTCATCTCTCCATAAAATTTAATAGCTATCCAGTAATTTCTAGAGGACTTTCACTTTCCCCTGGTAGCAAGCATATGTGCATTTCACACATGAAATGTGGAAATAATGCTGTCTGAGAGATATAAGCAAAACTTGGGAGAAGACACAAATTGAAAAGTAAGAATCTGAGACTCCTTTAGACAAGAAACTGAACTAGAGTTTCATGACGAGACTACAATTGTGGACAGCATGTTGTAAGACTAAAGCACTAAACTCACTTATTTTCCTGACAGCTCAATAAAGAGTCAAGCAAGAAACGTACCAGCTTATTAGGACAAAATTTGGGTCCCATGAAATACTACATATATTCCTCTTGCTATGTCTTTAAGGCATCTGTAGTTTGAAAAGGAAGACAAATTAATCTAAACATAATTGTGATAAACAAATACTTCTGTACAACACAGACCGTCAAGGATATTACAGGTAAGCTCCAACACTCAAATGCAGCAAGTATTCAAGGATTCTAGGGCCCACAGCTCAAAATGCACTGACCCAGAAAATAATTTTCACTTTTATTTATGCCATTTCAAGGAGTATTTATTACACTGCCAGAGAGAGGTCTTAAGTCTAAGAGCAGATAGCACAGGAAGGAGTTTATCCACTAGGTTGCTATTTGTCTTTGTGGATTGGAGTTAGAATCTTCCTTTTCCAAATAGAAAAGTAAATGGCTCCTTAGAAAAGCTACAGAGTAACTGGATAACAGTACCAGTGAAGTGCTCTCTTCTCTGTTTAAGCACAAGGCAGACAGACAGGCAGTTTGAGAAAAATAAAGCTAAGAATAAGAGGACTTGATTTGATTATATTTCTGTATCCATAATAGAGCACAGTCCTAACAAACAAAAGGAACTATGGAATAATGCTTGATTTAATAGGACAAAAAAATCATGCAAACTATATACCTAACGTGTTGTAAGGCACATTAATTAGGTGTTAGCTGGGTCATCACTTTAAAAAAAGAGTTAGTGATCTTCCCTACCTGACTTTGTTGCAGGAAGATCTCAATTCACCACAGCAAAAAAAGGTGATGTACCCACCTGAGTCTCAAAAAAGTGGCCACATTTGTTCATACAGGTTTCAGCTTCTAATTATGGCACTTCCACTTCAGGTCTGTTACCAAAGAGAAGAGTTTCTTTGAAAGAGGCTCACACTATTCCTCAGATACAGGAGGTCTTACTACACAAATGATGGTTTCAGTGCCAAAATTAACAGGAAAGGCCAGGAAAAACAAGGATCTCAGTGCAAGGTGAGAAAGCAAAGGAAGGGAACGGTCTCAGGCTTCAAATGGAGTTTTATACTCCATTACTTAAGGCCTCTTGAGTAGCTGAAGGGAATCTCTGTTGTGTCTGTAACCTGGTAATCTGTATTTGGCATGAACAACAGTTAGCATAACCCATAGCTGAACCTGAAACTAAATAAAGTAAAACAAAAAAACCCTCAGGAGTATCTGCTGCTGTGCAACTCAGATTCCTCAAGAAGAGAGAAGATACACGAAGCTGAGGGAAGAGGCCTTGGAAAGGCTTAAATAAACTATTGCAATTGAGGAAGAAAAAGCAATCACTTCAGAAAGCGGAAGTGTTACTTACCAGACTCAGAGAGCTGGAAAAATTAGAAGAGACGACAAAAAACTATGAACCTTTTGAATTTAAAGAAGCTGAATGTGCACAAACCTCTTGAGAGTTTCAAGATGTCTGTTCAACAGAATGGCAAGATGTTATTAAGAGGGGCTGGTGAGGTCTTATTAATAGAGACTACATATGGCTGCTTAGTTTGGAATAGTCATG
Source organism: Apteryx rowi (assembly GCF_003343035.1). NCBI lineage: Eukaryota > Metazoa > Chordata > Aves > Apterygiformes > Apterygidae > Apteryx > Apteryx rowi. Next base: position 80,873 of record NW_020448642.1, read on the forward strand.
AAAATATATACATATTTCATATACATATATGAAATATATGTATTTCATATGYGTGTGTGAAATTATACATATATATATTGTCAGAATAGAGGCCATCTTTCCTCTCAGTAGCCAACTGTTTATTTGCATATTACGCTGAATTCTCACTTAGTAAAAATATCATTCTGCAACATCTGGATATGAAGCAAAAGAACAAATCCAGTAATCTGAGATGAACTCCAGACAGCCTGAAATTTCAAAAGTGGCAGACATCTTTAAATTGAGAATATAAGAACAGGTTGCTGCAGTAAAATGGAAAGAAAAAAAAAAAAAGAAACAATAGGTCGTCTTGTCAATTCAGAGACAAAGAAATCTAATGTATTATCACAATTCAAAACAGAAAAGAACCCTAATTAATTAGTGATCATCTGGTAGATAACAAAAGCAACATCTGACTATTCTCAAATCACAGAATGAACAGCAGACAAATACTTTTCTTTGATTTGTGAAACCCTCACATGGAGATTAGCTTGTGTCACTCTTTTGTTCATACCAAGTAATGCCTTGATGTCAGAGACCAACTCTTGACTCAGTGCCAAATTGTGCCACACAGCAATGTGTCTACTTTGATACCTTTCTTATGGTAAGATCAATGACTAAGGAAGCCTTATGAGGCATTGCCAAATGGTGCTGTTTCAGCCTGGCTCTCCTTCATCGGTTCTTTTCCAGTACAGAGCCAAAGAAATCCTAGTCTCTGGCCCACAGCAGAGAGCGGTATTAAGGGACAGAATTTAAATGTATCCCCAGTCTTATGTAAGATCTTGACAAAGATGACTACGTCTATCATCAACAGGCCTGTAACAGCATAAGGCCTGAACATCTTCAGAAAGGTGACACAGTAAATCTGAATTTAAGAGTTGATTTGTCCCAGACTCAGCAAACATCACTGAAAGACTGCAGATAGACAGAATGATTACAGAAAAACAGAATGAGAATCCCTTGAGAGCCTTGCTAGGCCCTAAAGTAAGGAGTGGTTCTTGAAGAAGAGGTAAGACTTTCTACTTCAAGCTATCTTATACATCCAAAGAAGATTAAGGAATAGCACTTAAACAGAATGGAAATTCTGCATGCAGTGGCAAAGAAATTATATTTATTTGGAGATGTAACAGGAAGACAAAAGGGAATTCACCCTTCCATTGCATCTTTATGCAAGAGGAAAAGTTTTTCATGACAATGAAAAACCTCAGCTGAACGCAGAGGCATCATGTTCTACAACCAAGAGGCACAAAGATGCTCAAAGAGCAGAGATGAGACCCAGGCCACAGGTACCAACAGCAAATAGTGTCCCTTTTAAGTCAAAAGGGGCATAACTGCCACATATTTACAGCAACCAGGGTGGTATTCCTAACTCCTTAGGCAATAGCTGAAAGGTGGGGTTTTTGACATTGAGGAAGAGGACATATGACAGCCAAGATTTGCTAGGAATCCCACTTCAAACCTGGAGCATGAAGGGGAAAACGGGAGATGAACTAAAAGGGTTGTAGGGAAATATTAAAAAGAAAAGTTGTATTTTTTTAAGGATTTTTGATCATTCCTCTTGAATACTACAGTAAGTGTATACATTCATTTTTCTAGGGAAGGAGATGGGATGAACCTGCATTAGCTCTAACACACCATTTTTGAGAAATAAGTAATATTAGTGGAGAGGGAAGCAGGCAACAGTATGGACTCACCTTGCCAAAATATTACATGACTGAATGACTGCAGATATAAAAAACAATGCCTGGTAGATTTTTACCAGAGTTCATAAACATTATCAATTTTGTAAGCTTGACCTAAGTAAATTAGAGAATGATTATTTTCATTTCTCTAAGAAACTACTCATCCATTTTTTCCTCCAAATTTAAATGAAAACCTACAATAGGACTTGGATTAATATATCTACTATCAAGACAAAGTCAATTATTTCAACCACAGTTTCAAAACAAAGAAAACCACCAAAACACACACGCACACACACACACACACACACACACACACACTCCACAAAGATTAGAAGTGCCTGTATTGGTTTCACATACCTCCAGCCCAGAAACAATTACACAGAGTTTCAGACCAGAATATTTTACAAACAAATTTGGAATAAAAGTACCAATGCACATCTCGAGAATGACATTACGTGACAGGACAGATGAATTTCCAAACTGTGATGCAAGAATTACATACATCACAAAAACAACTGGCCACACTAGTCTGCCTTTCAGACATTCCCAGTTAAATCAGCAACACTAAAGATTAAAGTCTCCTAAATTATATGATTATGCTTTAGAGAGGTTAATGGTGCTTTTTTAAAAATTTAAGATTCAAATTTGACATATAAATTCAAAGATTAGCTATTTTTGTTAAAAGTTGCTAGCGGTATGAAATTCCCATATACCTTTGCTAACATATTTCTGTATTTTGCAACTATAACACTAAGAGAGGCTTAGACTGGAATAGCAATTACTGCCATATTATGCTGTAACTGATGCACATAAAAGTGTAGCAAGACACTCATTTCCAAGATTCTTTTTCAATTTTAACAAACTTACACACACAAAAAAAAAAAAAAGAAAAACAAAGTTTACTGTCCAAACCATTGCAAAAACTAATCAATTACATTATGTAGTTCTCTAAATTTTAATAAAACCATACCAAGAATATGTTTGTAGAATGACCTTGTGAAATAAATGTTCACCAACTGCCTGTGATTCAGAGCTAACCCCAGGATCTGGCCAGCAAACCTGAAGTAGTTCAAATGATCTGGATTCACAGAAGAGTTGCTGTTTGGCTGGAAAGTTGTTCCTATAAAACAGAAGATTATCACATTCACTACTTTGTTTAAAAAAAAAAAAAAAGTGACATTCATTTTTGTCAAATACACTGAGCATCTAAAACCACTGAAACCAGTATATAGGAAATAAAAGGGTGCAATTCTTTTTCCATGTGTGTTATCACATTACAACACTAYAGGAGAAGAAAGATAAACAGGTTCCATGTTCCAGTTACCTTTTATAACTTATTTTACTAACTTTAATCTTGCAGTGATGACATTTCTGACTATACACATTCTTGACCTTTTGGCAAAGTTTTTGTTTGAAATCTTTTATTAGATGAAGGAACAATAATTCCTACAGAATACATAAACGAGCACAAATTCTAGAATAGGAAAGTCTTGCTCCTATTATTTTTACCATCAAAAGTAATGCACTCTTAATCTGGACTAACAGGTCACACATGGAATTATTCAGGACCTATCTGACTCAGAAAAACTGTGCATGTGACAAGACCCATATACTACATAACCATCCTATTATAGCTCTCTTCATTGTTATTACTTATTCTGTTCAGTGAAAAGCAGAATTTTATCCTTTAGAGAAGTTTGCATTTTCCCAGTGTACACCATGAGGGAGTCAAAATATTTGTTACAGGCCATCCATAAAGCCCTCTAAATACACATGCCCAAAACCTAGATGCAAACAAAGTTGAGACTCAACATTTAAAAAAATAGGGGAAGGTGAGAAAGAGATGTTTCTTTATATCATTATTATCAAACAAATTTTACGCTATAATGAGGCTACTAAGAATTTCAAAAGTTCTACACAAGCTGATTTGTCATTTATTCAGTTAGTGTGCTCTACTCAGAAAAATAAGGAATGCACCAAGTGTTGTTTTTTTTTTGGGGGGGGGGGGTTCTGGGAGGTTGTTTTGGGTTTTCTTTTGGTTATTTAAACAGATTTCATCTTACCCTTAATCCAGCTTAAAACTATTTTGTTCCTACACCTCAATATGAAAAATTAGTCACAAAATAGACAGGAATTCTATTGTCCAACTCTGTACTTTTCACTATTCTTTCTGAGAATTCCATTTTTAATTTGTATACTCTATGGTGAAGGGACTAAAGTAACTTCAGAAAGAAGTGTATTAGAATGGAATGACATCATATTATTACAGTTACGGTGCTTAGCCACTTTCCAAGACACCACTCTGAATTATCATCAAGATAAGGGTAATGATGATCTGCTGAACTTAGTCCTCCATCTTACTATATTAATATGTGCATTTTTTGCTCACTCTAATGGGCCATACTTGTATCAACCTGTGAAGGTGCTCAAGGGAAGGATCAGAACATATCCATTTCCTTTCATCTGGTCCCAGACAGATGCACAAAAGACACAGTCCAGTCCTGGTCTCCTTGGAAAAGACAATCTCAGACAGACATCCTTGAAGTTTTCTTTTTAACTTTCAGAAACTAATCTATGCCTCTACTGTTGACTGAATTCCTTGCCACTCCCTAAAACCTGGTAAGATAGAAGGCAAAACATTTACCACTGCTGTTGAAGAAAGCTTTGCCAATAAAAGATTTGCTGTGTATGAAGCACTCAAAAGACAAGAAGTCAGCTACAAAGTAGGCCCATGGAGATCAACATCTGGTTTTAATACGAACTGCCAGACTTCGTGGTTTTCTAAAAAGGAATACCTCCACAGTTCCCTCACAATTGCAAAAGAAAGAAAAACATTTTCTATACCAGTGTCAGAGTACTATGTCCTTTTACTAGCAGGTAGAAGCAGCATGTCCTCACTAAAACCAACAATTCTCTAACAAAACAGAGGACGAAATTAACCAAACTTCAAATTAAAAAAATATTTCATTTGTATAAAAACTTATGTTGAATAGATCATTTAGTTACTTACAAAAATACTTCTCTCAGTCTTCCTTTTAAAAAGAAATAATCTTTCCTTCTGAATCAATTAAGTGACTTTTTTCTTAGATTATGAAAATGCCTTTATAAAAGATGATCTCATTTAAAAATTATAAAAATAAGACAGAGACATACCGTCAGCAGACTGGGTAAACAAGGCATAATCTGGATTAACTATTTCACTGGATAAAATATCAAACCACTCACGCACCACACCCTGTCCCTGCATGTCAAAAGAATAAAACAACATATTAGTACATAGAACTTCCACTGGACAGTTAAGCTATGTAACCACATATTTCTTAGTGAAGTGTAAGAGTTCTTTTAACATCAGGATTTAATTCAAAACATTACATGTGAAAAACTGAATTAATATTTCTGCATATAAATAGCATAAAGTAGTATGTGATTTTACCCACCATGCCTTCTTCTCCATGAAATCGCACAGCAATCCCCTGCTTTAGTTTTGCACAATTTGCTTTAGACACAACTTCACAGCTACTCCTAAAAATAGAATCTAAATATGAAGAACCAATTAAATTAATATCTTCATTCATTGTCACAATAATAGTACGCATTTCAAAAAATGTACTATTCTCTTCATAATGTAATACCTCTGTGAACCAAAAGGATGTCATTTTCATTGACAGGCCTGTGCACCATGTCTGAATCTGGCTGTCCTGAATGTAGATGTTCATAGAACCATTCACAGCGATCTTTAAATGGCTACAAAACAAGGGGTAAAATGTTTGCAGTATATTAATCAATTCTGAAGCTGGTAATAAATCATTTCCCCAAAGACACTTTAAATATAAACATACAGGGATGAACTCTAGTACTGAGTAATTAATTGACAATAAGCCATAAATTTTAAACAAGACTTCACAAAGGGAAAAGGAAGACAATAAAACACAAATATCACTATTACAAACACATAAAGCACAATTCTAAAGCTCATATTTGAATTTCAAAAATAAGCTTTTGAATTGTCAGGGTCTTAAGTCCAGACACCCAATGTTAGGTTGGCAATTGAATATATTTGCAACCAATTAGCTCACAAGTTCAAAAACATGTACAGAATCACAGAATCACAGAATCACTGAGGTTGGAAGGGACCTCTGGAGATCATCTAGTCCAACCCCCCTGCTCAAGCAGGGTCACCTAGAGCACATTGCACAGGATTGCATCCAGGCGCATTTTGAATATCTCCAGAGAAGGAGACTCCACCACCTCTCGGGGCAACCTGTTCCAGTGCTCTGTCACCCTCACAGTGAAAAAGTTTTTCCTCATGTTAAGATGGAAGTGTCTGTGTTTCAGTTTGTGCCCATTGCCTCGCGTCCTGTCGCTCGTCACCACTGAAAAGAGTCTGGCCCCAAAGAAATGATTTCTAATGATCAAAGTTTTCTTTGAAGATAATCTCCATGTTACCACTTAGTACTTTAAATCAGCACTTGCTTATCCTTTATGTAGTTTCATAACCAGTCGTATCTGACTATAACAGGCCCTCACTAAATAGTTAACTGAAAAAGACTTACTATAATATTAGTATCTAAATATGTATTTACAACGTTTGCTTTGTCCTACTTTAAGTTATGAGATATTAGCCATCTGCTTTTTGGCTCACATTCAATCCTATCTGGTCTACAGAAACATAGCTATACTTGTAATCAATTTGTGCCATTTATTTTACAGATGCATACAACTACATAATTCCCATCTCACAAGCATGGCTGAAAAACAATTATGGATATGTCTCAGTGCATTCTGAGATGTGCAAAGAGTTGCTCTGTGCTACCTCAAAAGGCCATACGGTATTCTGGAAAGAGGAAAAGACTAGGCATGACCTTGACTGCTCGCCGAATCTGGGATGCAGGAAGACTGGACCATCAGTCATACAGAAATGGTTAACAAACTTCATCACATAGGGAAAAAAATACCACAAAACTTCTTACTATTGTGGGGGGAGAGGGAATATCTAGATAAAAACTAAGTGTTAGGTAAAGCAGCAAATTTTCATAATGGATTTTGTTTGCTAATTTTTCACTTAACTCTTCATTACAGGAAATTGAGAGCAACACAGACTAAGGACTTCTCTACACTAGCGTTCCCTAGAATAACTCTTCACTCTTGAGTTTTGTGTTAAACTGAGAAGTGAGTTTAGGTTCTGCAAGACATCAGGATTGTACTCAAAAAAGAAAAAAGYAGGAAATGGTAGGAAACGGAGCTAAGGTTAACATGACAGTATGACATTTCACTGAAGGAGCTGCCACTAATTTAACTATGGCCAAATCACTTTACTAATAACAGCGTATCTGCGCTCCAGTTTGTCTCAAAACACAAGTCAATTAAGGAAAAAGGACAGTTTAATTTAAAGTTCAATCTATTATATGTGTTACAAACAGATCTGATAATAGAAAGTCACATTGTTTAATTGAAAGTTGGACTTATAAGACTTATACTTAACATTTATAATCTAAAATGGACTTATACATGAATTTAAAAGACTTAAATGTACAGAAGTCTTGCTGCCTTGCCTGTTTAACTGATGATCCAGTCCACATCTCAGATTCAGAAGCACTGGAGGCCACACTTAGTCCTTCCATCTTCCCTAAATGGATTTTTTTTTTTTAATGCCCTTATATTATATTTTAATGCCCCTTATATTTATAGAAATTTTAAGTAAGCATTTCTTGACATTTACCTGTGCTTTTATGATGTGCATAAATCTGGACATTAGTTCAGGACACTCAAGAAGAAAATGAAAATGATCAAAAATTATTTTGGGGTTTCTGAAAGAAAAATATTTTAGATTAGAAGCCTAATGGTCACAGATCTAATAATAACGCTTCATGATACACCCAGCCTACATAAAAAGACCATTTAATTACTCAGAACAATTCCAAAAGCTACTTTTATTTCTGCAATGTTTTCCTAAATTTTGCTTCAAAATGACTTATACTACATCATCCTTTGTACATGGCAGATATGAGCAGTTCTCCAGACAGTAGACAAGGTTGTGAGCCTGGCAATCCCAGAGACACTCTGGAAGCAGTCAAGTGTACAAAGATGTCTTAGACTCTTAAGAATTCACTAAGTATAACACATCTGAAGAGGAAAATTTTAATCTGCCTCTAATTGGAAGGCTCTGTTTTGAACAAAAATGAGGAAAGAATCTGTCATGAATATTATACTGTTGCTCTGTGAACAAGTTTTTATTCACAAATGCCACAAAAATCTTACAAAAGGGTTGCTTATATATGCAGAACAGTCCATTTAAGACTCATCCCTGAATCATTAAAATACACTCCCTTGAACTGAACAGGACCATTAATGTGCATGGTACACCCATAACGACAATAACCTAAAAACATAACTCAGTAAGAAAAAAAAAAGGGAGTTGAATTATTTTGGACAAATATATATATATATGTATTGTTTATATATATATATATATATATATTTTTTATATATATATATATATATATTTTTTTTTTCCCCCTTGAAACTTACCTGTTAACAAAGCACTTAAGGACATCGTCGTGTTTACAGACAAATTCTATAAAACGAGGTGATGTCATCCTGTTTGAAGAAAAACATAAGATGCTTCTGTTTAATGAAACTGAAAAGAATTACATAAATTGTTGCTTTTTTTGTAAAATGCTATGTAAATAAAAACAACTGATTGTTTTTAATTATGTTAATTATGAAACTAAATACTCTCAGAAACATCAACATTATTAAGTTTACCTAATAAACCAAGGAAAAAGGCAAAAATGCCAGTGGCCAAGAAGATCGAGCAACCTGAYTGTTAACTCTGTATTAACTATATGACCAAAAAAAGCTCAATTAATGGACATACACTTTTTATCCATTGAATCCTTCCAGTTTTCAATACAGCAATGGAAGCACATATATGGAAGAACTAGATTATATGCGCAATGTACATGATATGCACATTGTGCTATATTCTTGTTAATTGGGTAAAACTCCCACTCCACACCTTGTAAACTGTAGTTAAGTGAGGAAAAGAGGCAGGAATAAACAATATCACAAACTTAGTGAACTTGTTACTAATGGAGGCCAAGAGGGTATTTAGTGGCTTTGAAAAAGCAGAACAGAATTACTTGCCAGGCAAGTGTCTCATACACTAGTACAGAATTTAATTTCTTCTACATAATGTTTGGAAAACAAGGGAAGGATTAACACGGATGCAAATTCTACTCCATTTGTTTACATGTGTGTTCTGCATTTTAAAATAGAAAACTACTTAATTGGGTCTTTTAGCTTCCACAAGAACTAATGAACACTTGTAAACCAGGATGGAACCCTGGCTCGTCCAGGGCCTAGGAAGGTCCGGCAAGACAGTGCTTCAGAAAGGCCAGGGTGATAATCCAAGAACACCTCCGCAAAATTTCTAGAGCTCTATAAGTTATTAAAAATTTGACGGCTATAAAAAAAGCTGAAAAGGATCACATCAAACGGACTTCCAACCACCAAAAGTCTGAAAGTAATTCTGTTCCCCACATCAATTTAGTCAAAAGAGCTGCTCATCTTACATAAAACTGAGCTATTTTCCTTGTCTCCCTTCTCCTGTCTTGAAAAAGAATCTCATCACATCCATTCCCTCCCTGTCCCCCACCCAAAAACCAGAAACAATCAAACAAAATCTTCCAGGCAAAGACCACGCATGGAAATTTTAAGACAGTTCTTCCAAGAAGACCTGAAAGTATTAAACAACGAAAAGAGGGTCTTTCTCCAACGGAAAGAAACACTCCTTACCTGTAAAGTGCCATACAAACTGTATGATTCAATACACTAAGAAAACACTTACTATACACTGTTCAGCTTTTTTGCTGAAAACTTGGGACGTTGTTTCAGCATATTAACAAAGAAAGCCTAGATTCAATATCAGCATTTGCAGAACAAAAGTAACCATGACAGGTAAAACAAAATAGCATTAATATTTCAAATGTTTTCAGAGTTCACATGCCTACCTTTTATTTACATTCAGTAATTTGTTAACCAGCTCATTTTTCACTTAAGCAAGAAATGCCATCTTTATTGTATAAACAGTAGGAACAATGGAAAACCATGAGCTCTGTTTACTCTCCTCCATTAAATATAGATATCTAAATCTAAAATTAGAGTCATTTTATATTATTTTATGTCTGGAAATGTCATTTAATGTTATTATATAATTTCAAATATTATCTGAAGGCGTCAACTGGATTGAGTTACATTGTTGTGCCAATTACTCCTATTCCTATGAAAATTTTATTAAAACAGAATCAGTCTCAGATTTTTTCACCTTTTCAACACAGTTCTGAAAAACCCTAAGGAAACCTGGGATGCAGGTGTGCTCCACCTTACTTTCCTGCATCCCAAGGAGTTCTCTCAGTTACCACCAGGTCCCTGAATGAGTCCTTCCTCTCCTGGCACCTATAGGAAGAACTCTCAGTTAAACCTATCCCATATCCACAGAGGTTCTCCATAAGGAATGGAACAAATGGAAGTGTGAAGTATGCCGAGAGACAGATCCCTTGACAAGGCTTGTCAGCAAGTCAGCTGGACACAGGAAGGGAGACACCACTCGGATTTCATCTCAGTATTAACACATAAAGTGAGAAAAAAATGCACTTCTTCACTTCTATAAATATTTCTGTTGTTCATTTGGATGTTGTAAATAAGACTATCAACATTTTATCTTAACAGGGTTTGATGGAGATTTCCAAGGCAAATAGCTAAGCAAGAGCTCCTTATTCATGGTGGGTGAAATTAAAAGTCAAAATGCAGAGGTGCTTGTTGAATGTGCTGATCTCTATCTCATCCTCCAGCACATCCACACAGGAGTATCCCCAGACAAATAGTACATGCTGATTTGAAAGCTTTTTTTCCAGAAGGCTTAGCAGAGAAAGAAAAACCTTCCCAGTAGCTGGAATAACCAAGAAAGTTGTCAAGTAGCAAAGCAGTGGGGACCTTGCCTGAATTTCAAGATTCCTCAGGGACTTTCATACCACCATACTTTCATAATCCTCAAGAGGGTCAAAGGATCCTCTCGCTGCAAGCTCACCTGCAGCTTTCTAGCTCACAGCACTTTGATGTTATACTTGTAGCTTACCAAGTAAGTTCACTTGACAAATATTATCCATGACAATTCAGGACAGACAGAGTTCAGCTACAGTGGGACACTCATTCTTTTTAAACCAGATACTGAAGGTAACAAACTTACATAAGTTGTAGCATCTGTTCCACACAAAATAATGTTTGTCAACCTGGGGCAGAATTCCAACCGAGTGTTACTTTGAGGTGAAAGCCTTATCAAATGAATCCTCGGCAATACAGCCAAATGAGTTTTGCCCCAGCTGTCCTTTTTACATACAAATTCCTATTTTTTCTGAGCTTGGTTATAGCTGGTTTTGGATAATCACATCAAATTTAGGGACGATTTCACATTATGAACCAACAGTAGAAATGGCTAAATTGCAAGAAACCAAAAGGACATTTCCTGCAAGTATCCCACAAGATTAAAAAAGCTATTAGACCTTCAATATGAAATCTGTCTCAGTGCAGTTATGGTCATAGGCAGCAGCACTATGGAAAATTTGCTCTGTTGTTTGGAGGTGCCATTAGAGCAGGAAAAAAACATTCAAATAATTGAACTAGTGAAAGCATTAGACAGCATTCCCCTGATTGCCATTAATACCATCTAGTCAGCACCAACATTCTTCCAAGAAAGCATATATGATTTTAAAAATATAAGAGTTTAGGTATAAGCAGGATCCTTCTTACCCCTGGGGCATCTGACAGGAGCAGCACATATAAAATGCTTGAATGACAGCACTTAGCCTGTTTGCTGTCATGGAGATAACACCCTGGCAATCAGCATAAGCTTCCTGCTTCCCGGCAACATCATATGTTTTCGAATCCCCAGTGTCAGCAGATAGTTCTTTTCTGCTCTCAGTTCCTGCAGTGGCAAAGGAAGGCGTAGGAGTAGCATCCTGGTGATCTGGTTCTTTCTGCTTCAGTAAAATAGAAGTAATGTTGGCAGAGTCTCTTTTGTTTTTCATCAGTTCTGTGGCTATAAGGACTAGCCATTCATCTAAAGAATGCCAGAGCAGTTCCAGCGGCTGCAACAAACATATGCAAAAAAGAAAAAAAATAACAGGACAGATTTACATTAGACAGAATTATCACATCATTAACATTAAGGAAAACAAGTATCATGCATATTATTAAGCTTTCAATGATACTTTAGAAGTCATGTTAGAGACAGGAGTCAAATCTTCACAAAAACTTCTTTACTTGTAGCCACAGAGTACATAAAGAGAAAATTTCATACAGAAGGAAAACAATCAAGTAGCAGATGGACTAAAGACAGAACAATTTAAAAAAGGTAGAACACTGAAGTATTTAACACGTTTTGGCCTTATGGTTTTTACACAACACTACTGCCTGATGGCTGCAGTCAAGCAGAGAGACAATGATATACATGCTGGGTTTTCAGAACGAGAGCATACCAGTTCTTTTTTCAGGTCCTGGTCAAAGAAGTTCCCCCTACCAGGTGGATGAAGCGCTCTTAAGTATCAAAAACCCTAGACAAAGCCACTGATATTCACACTCATATACATATCTGGTAAGATACCCTTTATGCATACAGCGAGATCACACAGGTTCTGATAGTATCACAGATGTCTCGAGAGTAAGGGTCACTAACACCTAGCTTTATGAAACAGAAACAAGTAAGTGGAATTTCACACCAATTTTTGAAGTTACTTATTTAATTTTTTTTTTTATTTTTATTTTTTAATACTGAACAAGGTCACTTTTTATTCAGGACCACCAGCTTACAACCAATATAATCAAAATCTGGCACAATTCTATCATTACACATCTGCTCTCAGGTGCAGGCTTACTAGAAGGGAGAGAAAGGACTGAAAACCTGTTGCTTTCTCAGGAGCAATTCAAAAAAACATGAGGATTGACTGTACTGCTCTCTACAGATGTTCAAGGGAACATTTCATAAGGTTACAGTCTAATGAATACAGGGATGCTTATTCTACTGGGAGGCAAATTTGACTAAAGTCTTTCATTGCATTCCAAAAACAAAAGTGATCATCTAATGCATTTCCTTGTCTATATATTACTGTTCCATCAACATTTTTCATCAATTAAAGCATTTAAAGACTAGTAGATACTGAAAATTACGTTCTCAGTTTCTAAAGCTGCCTTTAAAGACTAAGAGCTATTTGCAGCTCTTAGTCTACATCATTTGGGTTAGTGTCAGTATACCTAATAGCCATGTTCTCTCAATATGCAACAAATTATTTCCCATAAAAACTGCGCATTCAAAATGTCTGTTGAAATTTATGTGCTAAAACACTCCAGTGCTTCCTAGTTCTTAATAAGAAACTTGGGGAAAGGAAGCCTTGTGCTCCTAGTACCCACACATTTCTCTAGATGGTGCTCTGAATATCTCCAGCGTAGGTATCATTTTCTACTTAAATTTCTGCCATACAAGATCAAGTGCCTGGCTTCTTTCCAAGAATTACCTGCCAGACCTTCACCACAAAAAACAATGTAGAACAAGCATTCTAATGGAAAATAAGATTTATTGAACATATGGAAGAATGAAAATGCAGCTGTGCTCATACATATAACTCAACAAGAGAAAATTACTCAGTAGTTATTTACCAGAATATTCCCACCTCTCTGAAACAGTTTTCCTCTCCCAGCTCTTTCACTGCTTGTCAGACAGTTTTTCTACTGATATCTAGGGTCTTACCCTTAACTTCCCACAGACTTTGCATGCCCTTCAGAACTCTTACAACCGATCTGTTTTTCCAAAGCTAGTATTTCACAGATCTTGATCACAAATTCATTCAAAGGTGTAGTCAAGCATAGCGACTTAAGTATTTCACTTTCTTTTTTTCCAGTCTAGCTTCAGAATATAAAGCACTCCTCTCTAAATATTGCCCACCACCCTCATCCAAGGCTGTCAGCATTTTATGTCAGCAACCATGATCAGGCTTTTTCAGTTTAGTATGGACATATTCAGTCAAATCATTAGCAACTTTTTTTTCAAAATTGCATGTCAGCATTCTTCAGTTGATTCTTATAATGAACTGCATACTAAATACAAACTTCCACTCAACCTCACTTCGGAAAACATTTTTTGGAATTACACATCAGAGTCTGATCGAGTACCAGTCTCTTACAGCTGTATACCTAATCTCTCAAATCTAATGATTTAGCTATGCAACACCCTCCTCTTTACCCACCTAGAAAGCAAGACACTAGAAACCAAACCCATCATTTGCATTACACTTTCTTGTGCTCTGGAAACAGCTCAAAGAAAACCTTACATGGCACATGATCCAGCAGTGTGAAAGACCTTTCCTTCATAAAAAACGTATCAAAATTCAGATTACCTTGGACATTTCTCCCTACAACTGAATTCTAAGGCCAGTGGCAAATTCCATGTTAAAGGTAGTCTCCTTGAGAATTTTCAATATTGATCTCCAGTTCAAAATCTTTAGGTTCCATGAAAGAGGCTCAGTATGATTTGACTTTTTTTGTTTTTTTAAATATGGATTTAATTTTGCTTTGGAACAACAATCTCTATGGTTTCTTTAGTAGTCTGTACTTAGGAGTTACACAGTCTGTATCAAAAAAAACAAAAACAAACAGAGTTCTGGTCCACTGACATGAATGTCCCACATGCATCTGCCACTGCTTTTAATGAAAAACAACTTTTACCATAGGTTTAAATATCAGGACTAAACAATGAAGCCATACAACTGTCAGGTCTTCAGGTAGCCTCCATACCATTGTAATAACCTAGTGATATAGCTGGGGTTCTTTTCTTCCTTTTAATACCACCATGTTTCAAGAAAGGGACAAAAAGAAAAAGGGAAGATAGGAGGAAGAGTGAATGGAAAGTTGTCCAACGGACTCAGCATTATGTTTAATCTCCCACTACCCAGTTACTGTAAATCCAAGTAAGAACAAACTATTCTGACCTCAGCTGAAGTCAGCACTGCCAGACCAGTGTGCCCCATTGCCAGACTAGAGTAAGTCTGAATCTCTAGTTTTGTATTTCAGACTCTGAAATTTGAATCACCCTAAGAAATATCACAGGAGAAAACACTGGCCTGAAGGGAGCTCTCCGTTTTTCAGAATTCTAAAATAAATATACTCATTAAAATAAAAACAACAATAAACTTAAAGCCACCCTGAAATTTTTGTTTTGTTAGCTAATACAACAGTAGTATATATTTTGCTCATTTATTAAAACTATAAACATTGTTTTTATACAATTAAGAATTACTGATACTTTTCTGGGACAAGGTCAGTTGTGCAATACAAGTCTACTGCACAAGACTTAACTCCATACCAAATTAAGAAACAATTTTTTTCAGCATACAAAGTAGTATGGCCAGACAGCTAAGTGACTTTCCTGAAATACTACTTGTTTTGCAAACTGCAGTTCAATAATTGTTATTTTTAGTGAAATCTGAAATGATCCAGAGTTGAAAATCATGAAACCTAGCTTTTTTTCCTTTTTAGGCTATAAGTGAAAACTAAATGCAGGGAGATGAAGTCGGCTACTCCTAAAACCTTGACAAGAAAGTGTAACAGACTACTTTGTACAACTGCCTAACTGTAGATACACTCTTATTAAACATGCTTAGCATTTGCTTGTTACTTAATCTGGCATATTTTAGCCAATTTTAACTAAAACTATTGGAAAAATGTTGTCTTTAATAAAATGATACATGATTTGTATAGGTCACTGATTTTGGAAAAATCAGATTAAATTCACTATGGGACAATTTAGCTCAAAACATTTCAGTGAACAATTCTGAAGGACAAGTATTATGTACATTTTTCACACAGTACTTTTTTGTATCCAAGCACTAGTTTAATATTTATGAYATAAATCAATTTCTTATTAAAAGCATTTTGCTATCAGAAAAAATTTGTGTTTGTTTTCCTAGTATTCTAATATCATCCTTCCGTCCAAGAGAAGGAATTTCAAAAAAAAAAAAAAAAATTGAGCTACTTAGCTAAATATAGCTGTAATTAGAGTATCACCTTACACAACCTTATCAATGTAGCTCTGTCTTAAAAGTCATTAGTGGTAATCTGATGAACACACCAAATCATCAAATAAATGCAGTAATTTTAAAATATACCACTTTCAGACCAGTGCTGCAGGAAACGCAAAGGTTAAGGTAAGTTCACATCATGTAATCACTGGCATCTAAATTTGGAGATATGAATTGTGCTGTGCAAGAGGATGGAAGCAGATAGGCCACAAAATAAACAAACAAAAACCCTTCAGTTCTTACTATTTAGGTACTCCTCACCAACAAGTATAATAAACCTTCAGAAATTAAACACCTAAATGGCTAGCATCTAAAGCAAGTGCTTGAAAGCAGCTATAAATCTATAAGCTTGTGAGGGTAGTAGTAAACCGGTAAGTTTTAAAGTACGTAATAATAAAATGCAGGAATTTGGGAAAAAAACTTCATGATCAGAGTGCAAACAATGAACAGACAAAGAATTCAATTATTTCCGTCCATTTTGTGAAGCTGGATAAAACTGAATCATATGAACTCCCAATAAACCTCTAAATATGATTCTGAAGTTACATTAATACCATCTATTCTATTGCTTAATTTTAGCACATTTTGAGATTACTACACTGTTAAATATAAAATTAGAAATAAAATCAAAGTTTATGAAAAACAACTGAGTAACTAAACCTTCAAGCATCTAATAAATAATAAATTAAAATTAAACAAGAAATAAACAGAAATTATGAGATGTGCATCAGTGAATGTAAATGAATCTAGTGGAAAAAATAAAGAGAAGAAAAGAGGTAGACTTAACTTAAGAAGGGATAGGGACATCAACCAAACTTACTTCCTGTTCATGAGATGTCTGATTAATGAATGCATGCTTTGTGAAATTCATCTCTTTAACGTCTATCTTCCTAACAACATCACATACTTTTCTGACCTTGAACACCTGACTTCTTGGAGTTTTATTTCCATTGTAGCCCATGTCATTTCCATTACTGGGAGAGGATGGGCCAATGCGAAAGACATGACAAAATATCCTCACGATCCTTAAGAGACTCTTCATTTGAGCTTCATAATTACTTGACAAGCTGGGGGAAAAAAATTGAATATTTAAGTTTCTCTTCCAGATGAAACAATTTAGCATATCAAGGAGTAAACAACCTAATGTTAGGGTCTGATTCGCATGCTGAAAAAAAACGTAAGTTTTAATCCTAATAAATTTGAACTTTTATTCCCTGCACCAGCCCAGAAAGTCAAACATAAACACTACATTTTTATTAGCATCTATTCATAATTTTAACTGGAAGTTAAATAAAACAGCAAATTCCAGATCTTGCAAAATACTTAATTTGATTTTATGCATAGGTACACTTCCTATGAACCATATGTCAGAAACACAATTTACTACTATAAAGGACCTTAACATATGAAGCATAAATTTGGATACCCAGTTGGAAATGTTTTTCAATCCAGAAAAGATAGCATCTTTCAGTTCACTGGTCAAACTGTACTGACCAACTAGATATCCTGCCACAGCCCAACATCACCTATTATCCTAAATGCCCATAAACTACCTCAGTCAGATAAGAGATGAGGATGATAAAAATGGCACTGTTTCTACTCAAGAAAAATGATCTAAAAGATACTACATAAATGAAGAAAACTTACTGGTGTTGTTATCAATAAATATATTAAAAGTTTTACACCTTTTTAAATGAACTAGCCAATACTGAATTCTGTAAAAGTTCCTTTAGCACCAATACAGTGTAGAATCTAAGATATCCACAAGTTTATGTACAAACAGAACAGCCTCAAATTCAACTTTTCTTTCCTTAGACCCAAGCAGTAAAAATTATTCGATATGAACACATAACAGGAACTGCAAGATATTAAAACTTCTTGTACAAAATTCTACAGAGATAATATTTATAAGTGAGTATATATTCAACTCTATCCTTAAAGTATTTGTAAATTTAAAAGTATGATTAACTATATGATCGGCATACACCAGAAAACAGATACCGTAGAAGATGCTGTAAGCCTCTGATGAGATTATAAATCTGTTAATTCACAAATCTGTAAAACATCTAGTTTCAATCTACCTAAACTAGATCACAGAATTCTACTTCTGAATAGTGCTCTTTCCTCATTCTCCTACAGGCAAATTTGCAGAAGCATCTTAGATCTCCCACAATAATATAAATAACACAAATGTAGTGCCTTTAGAAAATTTTAAATGTCATGATGAATTTCTAACATTAGGTGTGCATAATACTCACTGTTCAATTGTGTCTAGGACTATTTGTAGCATCACAGTACCTTTATCATCACTTTGCCCTCCCTACGGTATAGGGGGAAATAAAGAGTAAAGAAAAGAACTTATTTGCTTACAGCAGTCAGTACATTTTAATGACTACCAGTGAGGTGTAAATTTAAAAAAATATATAGATAGATAGATAGATTTTACCAAACCGATATACAAAATACAACTTTCTTGCCATTATTTAAATTTCAGCCAGAGAGGTATTTGGTAAATCTGGGTAACAAAACAATACAAAGAGTGAACAGTGTAAAAGTAGGAACACTGAAGTCCCCCCAGTCAGGAAACTTGCATTACCTAGTTCAAAATTATTTACACTTACCAGAAGCTCTGGTCACAGCTATAAATTAGCATGTGGAAAATCTTTACTTACCTTCTTGTGTTCATAGATTCTATTTGTGTGTAACTTAAGTAYTGGAAAAAAATGTTTTGACTGAGCTTTATAATCCCTCGGCAGTGTTTTCCTCGTGACATTCATAAACTGAAAAAGGTTCAAGTGCTTTTCATAGTTTACTGATCCTTTTACTAGCATAAACACACAGCTAAACCCAATCTGAACCTGCAAAACCACATTATGTCAAATTACAATTATTTCTTGGAAAGAGGAAATACTCRTTGGGGTAATGCTAGCTTAACAAGCTCCCTGCTGACATTCAAGGCAGAACAACTCAGCCAGAAGCCTATTGGCACTCCAGGCTACCTGCTGTAAGAATTACAAAAAAAAAAAATTTTCTRCACTTTGGATTTAAAAAACAAACCAACCAACCCAAAACCAATTGGCTGGGGGTTAACACCCACAAAATTAACTTTCTGAAGATACTAGTTCAGCCATGGAAGTATCATTATTTGAGGTTGTAATGCAGAGTGTGCATATTACACCTATTATTTGCTGGAAGAGGGAGAGGGCAGAAAGAGGCCCATGCTCAGAGGTCTATATCCACCAAGTACTACCTTCATCCTCATTATGCTGATAACAAAATAATTAAGAAATACTTAGCTGAAGCTGGAGGTTGAAACCTCCAACACAGAACAGAATTAGAATAATCAGGGATGCAATTTTTTGCAAAACTGCATCTTTTAACAGAAAAAGAAAATAATCCTATTTCCTTTGAGACATATTACAATGTACCAAATATAAGTGGGCCAGTAAGAGGCCACAGGATGCCCTAGCCACAGGTATCTGGAAGTGCCTTCCCACCCAGCACAATGCAAAGCTTCCAACTTGTCTCCAACCTGAGCTAGTGAATCCACATTCAGCAATAGAGGAATAAATATCAGCTCAGATTCAGAGACAGTACAAGCACATACATATTGTTTCAAGAGCCTTACTGACATTGCTCGATATAAAGGAGTAACAATACCAATAAATCAAATCTAAATACAAAGTAACCAATTTAATTTATCTTTGAAGATATTGAAATAGAAACAAATACTGCCTCACATGATCTAATCCAGCTCCCACGATTTGACAATGTTCACATACAAAGCGAGTTTGAAACCCGTTCCTGCAGGCTGGATTTAAACTTTAGCACAGTTTATATGTTGAAAACCTACTGGCTCTACAGAAGTAGGAATGTGTTACAAGTTAAGCTGACTACACACCTAAGCACACCAACAGCTGAAGTTCTTTAAAAAGTTATCTTTGCAGCAACAATATAAAATGGCATTAATACTTCTTTCCACTTTAACCCTAAAAGTTTGTGGGGTTTAAATCTTTTATGTGTATTCTTTGAAGCAAAAGCCCCTCAAAACAAGATGGTGATTAACAGGGTCACGAGATCCCTAGCAACGCCTAGGAGTTCTGACCTGCCATTTACAAGCTGGATTCAAACTTAACATGACTGATGGGGAAGGAAAAAAAGCAGCTAGAACTAGAGTATATAATTTAGTCTCTCAGCTAACTGATGGGCTGCTAGAAGCCCCCAAATAGCTAAACAGAAGCATTCAAAATCCTATTCTCCTACAGCCTATGCTGACACTCTCTCCAGATACAAAATGATCTCTTAACCTTCATTTTTCCAAAAAGTTATCCAGAACATGTTACTAAGGAACTTCTACCATGCTTTCATGCTCCTGAGTCCTTTCAGAAAACATTTCCTTAGCTTCTAATAGACATAAGAGTTAAAACAAATTCTGCTAGCTATTGAAAACTGTCAAATTTTACTGATCTTTCAACAGACTACAGATGATGTGTTTTATACGAAGTCCCTCAAACAGAGGCCACAAACGCTTGTAAAGCATACCAAGAAAATATGCTTGTTTATTTTAGGTGCTTTCCTAAGTAACCACTACTTGCACTGCTGAGACAAGACACTGTTAGATGCATTTTTGGTCTGCTGCAGTGCAGATGTTCTTATATATATTATAAACAAAAGGACAGTGGATCTAACAAATAAGACAAGTCTGAAATAACAAAATTCTCCTCAAACACGCTAGGAAAGCATACAGAAAGTAAAGACGTGGAACAGAAGAAAAAGGAAGAAAGGAAAAAAAGGAATGACAGCTGCTAAAAAGCTTCCCTTCCTAGAGCTGATACAGTCAATTCAAACAAACAAAAAACATTTTTCTTCCCCCACAACCCAAGTTTCTACTTGCCAGCAGCTACAGGAAGAGGACACCAACCTTCTCTCCCGAAATCCTTGTGAAGGCAGTAATCTAAACAGGCACTGTCATACAGATTCAGATTTGAGACCCATCTATTCCAGCATGCAGCCAGCAACAGATGGTTTAGATTCTTAACCCTATTAAGTAGCACTAACTACTAGCTAGGTTAGCAACCTACTTATGATCCTCTGACACTTACCTCAGCAGTTTGTGACCATTTGTTGTAGCAACTTCAGCAAGACTTGTTAGGATTTTATGATACTGGCTTTCACTCTGCTGAGACAAGTGTTCCAGAACTTGCCGCAACTGGTACATTAAAACAAAAGAAATTGCATAATGTCAAGGAGTTGCATTTGATTTAGATTTGCTTCAGATCACTAGCACCCAAGCTAGCTGTAACTTCTAGAAATGTTAATGCACACTTCTCTATTATCCAACATCCAGTCTAACCTAACATTTCATTACATCTTGCAAACAAGTTTACAGAAAATGTATATATTTTATAGTCAGTTTATAGACTATAGGATATAATTATTGTATGAGTGCTAAGAATGCTAAATGCTTAGCCATATAGTTGTAAGTTGTACAACTTAAACTTATTTTCATCTGAAAAATAAATGGAATACACTTTCAAATTCTGAAAGCTAAGAGCACACTTACTTCAAGTTTCACAATTCTACCATTTACCTGTCTCCCCAGTTCACTCCTCTGCTAGTTTATGACACAGTATAGATGAACCTTGGATTCTAGAGTTTGCTTTCACAACCTTCATTCTTGCTCAAAACACTGAATACCCTCTCTCAGATAAGAAGTCATATCCTGCTAATCAATAATTCCTTATAGTTACTCTCTCTTCTCTAATTTGCCCTTTTTCTTGCTAACACCATCATTTGGCTCACAAGGACTAGAGGCTGCCAATGCCCAGACACTGCTCTGCCTTCAATTCCTTTGTTCCACACTTTTCTCTGGCCTAAGCAGTTTTTTGCAGATAAATTAACTCTTCAGCAACACTGCTCTTCATGCATCCCTGTGGTTACCTCCCTTATCTCACTCTCATTTTCAGAAAGCTTGGTAAACTTTTTCATAGAATTACTGAAAAGTGGGATGAAAAGGAACCTCATGAGGTCATCTAGTCCAACCCTCTGCCCCAAGACAAGAAAAATTATATCTGTGATCCAGACTGGCTTGTCTAATTTGTTTGGCTTGTTTTTAAGAGCTCTTCAATTCTGGAGGCTCTGCAGCTTCAGCACATGATCTCTTTTAGTACTTCACTATGCTTAACTATTTTAGAGGTTCTCTCATGGATAAGTTGAATCTCTAGCTACAAATTTCTATGGCAATACCTTTATCTCATTTGCTGTAAAATGTTATTTCTTTGCTCCTTTGAGCAGCCTTTCACATATTTAAGATGACTAGCAAGCTTCTTCTTACCCCAAGCTCCTTTAAGCTAAGTAACTTCAGTTCTTCAAACCTTTTCATAGAGTCCACATTTCCTATATTTATAATTCTCATTAATCTCTTTGGCATCTGTCCAATTGATCTTCATGTTCCATGAACACAGTCTCCAAAGATGGACAGGATATTTCAACTAAGATAGCCAATGATGACTAGTGCATAAAGATTGTTTCACGTGTCTTACAGGCAACAGAAATTCCTTTATTCTTTCTCACTCACAATCTCAAAATCATGAGATTTTGGTCTGCTGACCATCTGACCATCACATCTGACCTTCAAAACCTTTTCTACAGAACTGCTCCATAGGCAGCAGCTTCCCATATTGTATTCGTACATTTATTGTTCCTGTCTAAACATAGGAGCCCTGTACCCTTCCCCAGTGAAACCTACCCTTTCTGCCAGCCGTGTGTTGATAATATTTTTAGTTTTACAAGAAAATTTAGAATTTGAGTCCTGACTTCTAACATACCTTTAGTCTCTTATCTTCATGTCATCACTTTAATATAAAACGAACTGGTCTTAACCAAGACTCTGGGCAGAAAAGCTCAGAATTAAGCCATAAAAGAACCATACTTAATATATTCTTCCATTTTGACAGTGAATATCAGATCTTTCTTCTACGTATACCTCCACCACTAGTCACAGACAGAAAACACTTTTTTTTCCTTCTTGTCTTCTATGATAGTATGTTTTCTCATTTACCTTTCTTTAGAGGGTCTTTTTTGTTCTGTGGTTTCAGTTCTTTAACTTTACCTTTTACTTGAAATCCTCTACACCATTCCCCCATTCTTCTAGAATTCTCACCTATCATCTTACCTTGTAAAAGTCAATTCAGTCTCAGAAATGTAAACACTGTTTCTGTACACACCTGTGAGTGCTCAGTCTTGTAATGGAAGCAATGGGATTACAGAGAACAACACAAACTTCAGAAACCTGGCAAACCAGGTTCAGTAAAGTGGCAGCCAGCACCTTACTGCACAATACTACATGTAGTTTTTTTGTTTGTTTTTTTAATCTAGGGTCTGTACAATTATTCGCAGCTATTTTCAAACAAGCAATGTATTAAAAATCCATAAGTAACTGGATTTGGAAAGGAGGATAAAACCATCCCATACTTCCTTCCCCCTAAACATTGAAGAAACAAGTATTCTTTTACTTGCCTTTTTCTTGCTTTAGAGTGCACTAACCCACAATAATGCAATAAACAAGGTATAGAAGAACGACTGAGAAAGGAACAGTTTAGCAATAGTTTCATCTATGGCAATAATAAAAAAAGAAACTATGGTTGCAGTCTTTTACACGCTAATTTTACACATCAGCTTCATAAGGATGAGTGCTCACTCCAAATGTTCCTTTCGTTCTAGATGATTCAAGATGTGAGACACATCCTAGAATGGATATCTGCAGGTAACGATCAAGTGAAGGAAAACATGCCCAATTACACAAAATAATTGTGTATTTAGAATGCTCTGCCAGCACCATTTTTATGAAAGCTTGCAAAAGGTCTGCCCTTTCAGTTTTCATACTGTCTAGATCACTTTGCCAAGTTCACAAAGTTAGAACACTAGATTAAATGGATTCTACATTTAACCCCAAATTCTCTTGTTCAAAGCTAAGTTAAGACCATAAATTCTCCATGGGAACAAAACAGTGCTTAGTGGCTAGCTATTGTGGTATTGATAGCGTCTTCTAATCAGAACACCCATATTAAACAATCAGATCTCCACAACACAGACAGATTTGTGGCTATGCAACACATAATATTGTATTACCATATTTTCCCGTAGATCTTCATTCTGCGTCATTTGAATTATTGTCTGGAAAAGTCGAGGATGGTATTGTATTAAGACTTCACAAGTCTCTCCATACCCACCCTAAAAAGCAATAATTCAAAGAACATTTTTAATTAAAACAAATATAAGAATTTGGGTTTTATAACATTGTAGGTGTTAAAACCTACTGAGGAATATAAATAGCTTTAAAAAAAAAGTTTAATGCAGAAATTTAATCTTAAAATAAACTGAAATTCAATAAAGTGTCAAAGTTAGATATCACACGATGTTTGGGAGAAGACAGACTGATAACCAAATTCTTTCAGTTTATCAGCTCATACAGATCCCCTCCCTTTCTCCTCATTTATGAAGCTTTAGAAAGCCACAGTTACTTTACACTGGAACAACATTTCCCCTGATAATTCACCAGAGATTAAGAACAGTGCAACACTTAGCTCACTTAGCTCCTCTTCCTGTTGTTGATGGATGACAACAGTCCAGCTAATTACATCTGGAATCTCATCCTTCAAAACAAATACTTTTTCCAAATGTTCATACAGCACAAATCTGACTTGTTAAAGGCAGAAATCGGATAAACCCATTAAAGGGTCATCTAACATTAAAATTATTATACAAATATGATTCCACATATGCTCCTAAATCAACAGCTCAGACTAACTTCCCAGAACCTTTTGGGAAAAAGGTTGCTTTTTTTGGAAAAAAACAGAATTTGCATTTGTGGCTTATTTACATCAAATCTTATTTAACACAGTTGCATTTTGAAAGAGGCACCCGACATTTGAATGCAAACATCAAATTCAACACTGGAAAATGAAAAAATGTTGACTATGTAATTCATTCAGTGTTGCAACTCTAGAGGTCCCTTTCTGTTTGTACAATGGTTTACAATTCCTTTAATGACAAAATATTAAGTTGTTTCTGGTGCCAAGGACCTAAACATTAGAACAATTCAGAATCCACAAGGATGAATATAAGTCAGCTCCCCAAACTTGTGGTTATATCACATTGGCAAGGAGTATACGAATCTACAATTTCAGTCTACCAAAAACACGTATCTACATGGAAAAGCAAGCCAGGAAGCAAAAAGTAAAACCCTAGATGTAAAATGAAAGAAAGCATTTGGTTTCTCCTTTTTTACTTAGTATCACAAGCTTGTCTTGACTACATGATCTCAAAGGCAGTACCATCACTAGGAAACGGCAAACATCAGGTGTCATTACTCATACCTTAAAAAGAAAAAAAAAAGGGGGGGGGGAAGGGGACACTAGAATTTGGATATTGAGAGTGGTGCCCATCTTTTTTAGCCTGTCAGGAACTGTAAAAATAGAGACAGAAGCAGACATTTGAAAATCCAGTCACAACAAAGGAAGAAGGGCATCATTTGGACACATTCAATATGCCTCATCTATTTTTGATGCCTTATGACGCTTTTAAAGCTTTGGGTTACAGAAGATGAGAGCGATAGATCTTCTGTTAAACAAACCTCACCATTTTTTATAGACCACCTCCTCGTTAGAAAATAATCACCTTAAGATGAAGTGTAATTGGATCCATGAGTCAGGGGTTCTGGTTCAGAAGATGCATTGCCTGTTCATCAGGTATAGCTATGTTTAGGTTACACTTTGGGGGATTCTTCCCTTAAATGATTTACACACCTTCTATCTCTCTCCTGCATGTACTTCCTTCGCAAGGGGAAGGATACGGTATCAGATACACCTACAGTTGACTCTCACACCAGAGATTTTTACAGATTTAAAAAAAAAAAAAAAAAGTAATGACAATTCCTTAAGCCTTGAAAACAAAGATGTACAAAATTCCATAATCCACAAGGAATTAATTACCTGAGTGTTTCAGTCTAGTGCAAATAGCTAAGAAAACTATGATTTAAGAGAAGAACTTACAAGTTCTTCTGAGATTGTTTTATGACTGTTTCCCCTTTTTTTTTTTACCCTCCTCCTCACTGAGAACATGTCCCTTCCTGACACATACTGGAAAAGCATGCACACCCTTGCATACTCAATATGGCACACATATATATGCCAATACTCAAAAGAACAATATGCAAATGAGCATTAGAAAAGGGAAAGAGTTTTCATAATAAGGAAAGAAAGCACATTTTGCAACATGAAGGATTCTTTCTTCGATATTCTCAGATGAAATATCATTGTCAGAATCCTCTAAATCATTAACTGGGATTCCATTAAAGTGGCACTGGCACAGGCTTCCTGTAAAAGAACACTTAAATATACTCCAAGTTCCTGCAAACACCAGAAGTAGGGCTTCATCACAGATATAAAAGAGGGTGAATGTTAGGACATCCTTCTATGTGAAGAAAATATTCCACACTAAGTTTTTGAGGAGACCTCTGACTTCTTCAATGGAATTTTGGCAGAATCCTCTTTAAAAGGCAAGGTATCAGCTGGACACTCGGAATATTTTGTAAGAGGAAAGAGAGGACAAAAAAAGAAAGATCAACATACATAAGTAATATCCATGCAAGATGGAGTAATCCATCTAAAGCAACCAGAGAATCTGTCCCATTGAAGGAGTTAAGCATTAGAAACTAATTGTGAAAATACACAGTTTTGATAATAAAACATGAAAAGTATGTTTAAAAACACAAAGAACTGTTTAGTGTTATATTCAAAATCTTGTACTTCTAATTATTCCAGGCATTCTACTTAAAGTGACCCAAAGACAGTAATATGCTTAAGATTCTCTCCTGTTGCTACATGGAGTTTTTTATGGCATATTTACACACTTCTAAAACGATACACCACCTTTTTTCCACCTGCTATTCTGGAAACGAAAATAGCTAGTTCCTTTGTTGCCAGCACCAACCTTATTGCATTTGCAAAGAACTGGACGCAAGCTAATTAACACTAGCATGAATTTTGGAACCTGACACCTTATAGTACAATCAAGACTTGAAATAAATTCAAAATTGTTATTTCTATTAATATGCTCTATCCTTATTTTTCTAGGAACAGGTCAAAAGAAAAAAAAAATCATAAAATAGAGACTGGAGTTGAGGATTTATTAAAGATTTCTCATATCCAAAAAGTAATGCTGTCAATAACCTAACTTAATCAAGACCTTCCACAGACAATCAATGCAATACAGTTTTCAGAATTAAATATTCCAAAAATATCTCAAAACATACTGAAAACAGCAGTCACTACCAGATACAGATAGCTACTTCAACTACAGGTCCTAAGGAAAATGAGTAATCTTCAGGATTTAAGTAACTTGAGAATATTTTAATCTCTTAGCGCAGCAAAAGATTTGAGTATTGCAACTTCATCCAACTAGACAATCACCAGGTTTACATGATGCCCACTAAGGGCAATGATTTTTTTTTAGTCTCCAATTCAGTTTTCTACTCTGCTGATTAGTAGCAAAAGGTTTAAAATCTTCCTTTTCTTCATTACATGTTATTTACATATTAACCTTAAAATTCACCCTGTTGAAAAATATATAGGTGTTCACAAATCACAGAAAGACACACTAGCAAGCAGTACAAGCAACATTTTGCATCAAACTAGAAAGAGRGTGTTTTTTACAGCAGTTGAGAACATGTCAGACTTAACAGCTTTGTTCTTCAAAATTCATCATCCAGATGTAGCAGTTGGAATACCTTGGAAAAGTAGGACAGCCAGCAGCATGTAAGGGTTTGGGAGGGCGGGGGGTTGTTTTTTTAATAGTAACATTTCTTCAAGAGAAAAGAAAATATATTAGTTAAGGTGGTAAAAATTACTCCTTTCTGAATGTCTTTACCTCCTACTTTTTAACAGTTAAGCACACAAACACCTAAACAGAGCTTTTTACCATCAGACAAAGAATTTCCAAACTTTCTAGTCTAACAGAGTTCTGCAAACTCTTTGTTTTTCCAATTTTGCAAAGTCTTTAAAGCCTTTAATGAGATCCCATTTAATGAGATCCCATTTAAGACCTTTGCAAAGGGTACAAACTGGGAACCACTGACTTAAAGGTTGAAATTTATTTTTGCAATTCTGTTTTGCAAAAGGACTATAATCTTTCACAGGTTTTCATATTAAAAAGACAACATTAATCAGCTGATATTGTATAAACTGATAGAAGTTCACAGAAAAAAAGCACTGCTAATTCAATACCTGTACACAGAGATCCAATGGAGTAATGCCATTTTTGTCTGGTAAATACTTGGCTCCTCTCATCAAAAGGATTTGTGCTGTGTCTCTCTGACCATGACTATTAAAAACCAGAGAAGAAAGAGAGTTAATACAGCACTTCATCCAAGAGTGATAAATCTGTTTCTACTTCATCCAACTAACAAAGCAAAATAAGGTAGGAGAAAACACAAATAGCTGCATGGTAGAAAAATAGGGATGAAAGATAACGCTGTTGATATTCCTTTACTACACTTCAAGGTCACTGCAGAAGCATACAGCAACACTGCCCAGATATGGCCCATTTATGAAACCAGAGTGGTCCTCACCATTCAGCAACAATCTTTGTCTAGTCTCATAAATCTGTATGAGCTGTACTTCTGGCACAAAAAGAGCTCCATGTAAATTTACACCCTAACTTACTTCACAGGGCAAGTTATCTTTACTACATGAGTTGTTTGCTCACTCTTCCCAGATTCTGACACAATCTTTGTGAAAAAAAGTCTAACTGCGTTTTAACTATCAGAAAGAGATTAATAAAAATATTTAATTGATAAAGTGTCAATCTTTTGCACAACAGATGTAGCAAAGAGTGATCTTTTAGAGTAATTGCTTTTTAAAAGCAGTAAATTTGAATGTTTTGCCTAGTCTTTAAATGTAAAGGGTGATGACTTTTACTATTCCATTCAGAGTCTACTTCACACTCTCACTGGTCTCTCTGTATGTTACATAAGACACTTATAAATAATGTTTGGTGTTATTTTATTGTAGCCAATGATGGCCTATTGGAATAGTTGATTGTGGCAGTCCTGACTCAAGGAAATGTATATTACATATTCCTTAACACTTAGAACATTATTTTCCAAAACACTTTTGAAGAAAATGAAAAATTAGAAACCAGTGAAGAGATGTTAACTTTATTAAGAACACCTTAAAGTCTAGTTGAGCACATGCCTTCACCGATATTTAGTGCATGTGTTAGCAAAATTAATATCGAGAAATCTAATGGGTGAAATGAAAGACTGGTACAAAAGACATACCAACTAATGCTACAGCTACAAGCTTTACAACTGTGTTTTAGATCATAAATTAGTTTGTGGTGTGCCCCTTACATAAACACAAATTCATATTTGCTGTACTGGAATACACAAAGTCCACCTATACTAACAGTTCTGGGAGAACAGAGGAAAAGGGACAATTAAAGCTGAGGGGCAAGAGGTATCTTCATCGGGCTCTCAACAGTTCCCAACTGTGCTCTCCTCTTCCATGTCCTTCCAGGTCAGGAAACCAGTAGATTAACCTAACATACTAGACTTTGCCCCAACAAACACTCAGAGTCAGCTACCAGAAGCTGGTAGGAGCTAAGACTAAAAGCCTTCTGAAGCACTCTTCATTGTAAACCTCCAGAGTAAGTGCACAGTATGTCCACTTAACACCCTGAAGAACAGGGGTTTCAAAGTCAGACTCTGAGCACTGGTACCCTTTCTCCAGCAAACACCAGCCACTGCTACCACACCCTTCCATCAGGGACCTGTGTAGCCTTTCTTCCTGGGTGGCATCAAGTGGTACCTCTGACAATAACAGTTGTTTACTTCCACTACACATCCTCTTCATTCCACCCTTCCAATTGCTCCAGCTGTTCATTGCTAAAAGAATACCAGTGTTGTACCTGCAACGCATTCCTTTCTCACGAAAAGCTCTGAGCTGAAGCAAGTCACTTTCTTCTTCTAGAGCGGGTGCCAAGACCAGTCCCTACATTAAGCACCCAGGCATTCAATTAGCTAGCAGCCATTTATTCTCTACTTTCCCTCTCTTCAACTGCCAAGAGTCAGCACACATGAGCTCCACAGACCAGGGCTCCCACAACATAACCCTTGGCAGGCCACCAGGTCAGTCCATTTCTCCCTTTGTTTATATTAGTGTTTAATCATAGGTGAACTATTTAACCTGTAACCAAAGCACAGGGATTACAGAATTGTAAATGTTCTAACAAATAGCTGAAAGGCTCCAATTAAAACAAGACCTCATTAATCAAATGTGATTAGTTTTGAAATAAAACTAAACAATGAAGAAACCAGAACTGACCAGTGACAATATAATTTCAGGCCAACGTTACATCTTTAAGGCAGATACGTACATTTCATGTACACTATAATGACATAATGTACATTAAAGAATAGTCAAACTTACCCTATGAAAACTTTTGTTTTTATAAATTGATGAATGTAGCAATCATTAGCCTAACTACTCCTACTTTTCAACATACATACAGGGTCTTCCCACAAAAAAAAAAAAAAACACCCACCCACCCACACAGTAATTTAGATGGTATCTTAAAAATGCCTGGCAGACTTGTATTTATGAATGGTCTGGGAAGGAAGAGGCAGGAAGGTTATCACTGCTTAACAATCTCTGAGAACTGTTTGCAAAGAATATTGACCCAGTACAAAAAGCTTGTCAAATTCTTATCTTAGCAATTCACTGATTTTAAATAGCCATAGAAAAAGAAAAATACTACTCAAAATAGCCTAGGTTGGTAGATCTCATTTTTTCAGAGAAAAGTTCAGTAGTCTGATTTATGACTCATGCTAGAACATGCACAGCTATGTATTTAACATGTCTGTTAGAAACAGGTATATCAGCCTGCGGTATTAAAGATAAGCATTTAGATAAAGCAACAAACTACATTCAAACATGAGGCAAGATTAAATACAAGTCAGCTTTTATGCTTCCTCGCTTTTGTGCTTTCTAATAATTCTGTTATTGCACCTGTGTATTCCCAAAATACTCAACTTCATCTTTTTACTCCATATTCAGAAGTTAGGAATACTATACCTGCAAGCGAAATAGAGCGGAGTTGCTCCTGACACATTGGGCCTGTTAATATCTGCACCRCTGTCTAGCAAACACTGCACTGTCTTTTTGGAACAGAAAAAAATGCCAGCATTAGGAAGACATCAACAGAAACATCTCTTGGCTTACAGTTATTTAGTACCATGCATCTCTAACTATACTCAAGGATTTAATTTCCAGTAATGAATCTCAAAAACAAAATTCCTAAACACTAGTTGGAGAATCATGGCTGTTATTGCTCATAAAGCTTTCTTACAGCTTCCCATTTTAATAATGATGCCTTTTATAGAACTTCGGCTAATCCCAAAGATGCCTGGAATTAGTTATTCCCATAGAAGTGTATGCAATCAATATCATTTACTAAGCCAAACAATAGAATTCTTCACATTTCTAAACATTATAGTGCGCATAAAACAAAACAAGAACAAATAAAAAAACTAAAGCAATATCCAATTCTTAGCAACTCTAACATGCGATAATAAAGTTTAGAAACTTACTGTCTTGTGGCCATTTTGACAAGCTACGTGAAGCGCTGTCTGTCCCATTGCATCTTCAACATCTACATTACTGACGTGTTGTACAAGATCATGAAGCAATTCTGTTCGTCCATTGACAGCCAACCAATGAATCTAAGTACAAAACAATTATATGTGTTTCCTTTAGCAATGATATTAGCATTTCATAAATATGATTTTAAACCTGATTATACTATTGTCAACATTTTCACAAAGAAAAGCTTTGAATAAGATTATCATATCATGCTTAGATGTTTGGATCACATCTCTCGATTCTTAAGGGCACTGGACACACAGCAGTTTTCCTTAGTTACATGTAGGACAGAAGAGGCTTAAGAAGAGGCTTAAGAAACCAGAGTCTTCAAATTCTGCATTCGTTTTAAGAGCACCACTAGAATTAAAAGTACTTACTGCAGTCAAGCCTTCATTATTACAAATGTTGACATCTGCACTGTATTCCAACAGCTTGCTCATACATTTCTTCTGGCTGTAAAGAAAAGAATACACTAAATCCCAGTCATGCAAAATGATTTACAGAGACCAAATATCTTCTCAAGCTCCCCTCACTAATTCATCACATGCATAAACCAAAGCTGGCAGATTTACTTTATAAGGAGTACAGTACTGAGCACCTAAAAAAGAGAAACAGTCATCAGTAGCACTGGACACTCACAGTGCAAGTGTGGCATATGACATCAAGTGGGGAGAAATCATAATTGTGCAGCTGAATGGTTTTTGGAGAGTGTAGAAGTACTTAACTACTTAAGTAGTTTCAGTTGAGCATGAACTACACCCTGAAGACAAGAAGCTAGAGTTCAAATAAGGGAAATCCATAAAGTTCATCATCATCAGTACACTCAGGTGAACATATCTTTAGTACACCACTACACCATTATTTAATAAGACGCTCATTGTAACGCTAAGTAAATCTTCAGCAACTACGACTGCCTTCATAAAAATAGAGGTGTTTTTCCTATTTCATATTTTGTTGGTCTGTTAATGTTCTCTAGTTCTGTAAATGCTTTACCCTTAAAGAGTTTGATCTTACTTTTTCTTCTCATACAGACCTTTCTCATACTTCTCTTCCACATAACTATCTCCTGTATGTGAATTTCTGCATTTGATCAGGTACCACTGGCTCTTTCTCCCTTCTCCTACAGATACTCTTTCCACATACCTAACAGCCACTAAATACCTCCTCCTCCTCCCTTGAAGTATTGGCCCTACTATAATTCAGTTACTGTACCATATACATGCTCTAAAATGAAAAAGACAATAGTATCATTAACAGCTGTGTGTTTCCACATACTATAGTTTGAGAAATAAGATCTTTAAAACTTTTTTTTTTTTAATAAAGACTTGGTAGTTTTGCCAACTTTTACTGGAAAGAAATTTCACGTGTCACTTAAACAGATTTTCAGAAAACTCCATAACGATGGAAAGCAAAAAGCCATCACTAGCTTCAGAGCTGGAAACTGGTTTATTTTTAACACTGTGACACTTTACTTTCAAAATAAAAATTATCCAGTTGGAAGACACAGTTTATTCAAGCTAAAGCTGTCTTCTCACAAGAAGAGGAGAAAAGAAATTGTTTGATAAGCCAAAACAAGAAACTGGTATTTGTCTCAGAGAGCAACTAGAAAGCATAGTAAATGCATCTTAAATGTTCAAACGCCATTAAAAACACTTCCCATAGTAACTGCAGTATCACCTCCCCTGAAAAATGTTTTATTATTAAACATTTTCTTTTTTCAGACATGATCAGTTACACAATTAATCTATCACAAATAACATAAGAGCTGCTTCAACTGACAAGCTGCTCAACTTCAGACACTTTGTTCCTAGAGTTTAAACTCTGCTGCGAATTAATTTCAGTATGACCTAGGCTACTAAAGCTGAACTATGCCAAATTAAGCATATTTCTAACAGGAGATTTCCATTCCCATTCTATTATTTGTCAAAAGTAATAATCTCTCAAGTGACATTGTTTTTTTTATTTTTTTTAATTATGCATGCAACTAAAATCTYGAGAGAGACTGAATAGTTATACTTCCACCTCTTTCCTATTTAATTTCAATTCACAAAGTCCTCTCAGGAATAGCAATGCAAAGGCTTTCCAGAAGTAGCCCTATCGCAAGTGAGAAGTGGTAATCTAAATGCAAGAAACATGTACAGATAACAGTCCAAATCATGAATAAATTACAAAGGTAGAAACTAGATGATGGATGGCACAAATAGACCTGAGCAGTACAGATTAGTTTCACGCAAATTTTAAGTCATTAAATAATATTAAAACCTTTTAAAAAAAGAAACATACATCTAGTCCCAGAATCACCCCTTGCATTGCAGATAATGTTGAAGACCACCTTCCAACTGGAAAATATTGCAGCTATAAAGAACTGTGAGATAGATATCTATATGTATCGCTCTCTCTCTMTATATATATAGGTATATAGTGATGTTTTTTCTGCACTTTCAAGTCCAGTTCTTTTGTACTGGACTTGAAATAAAACTGGTCATCTGCAAAGGAATGGAATGCAATTTATGCAACATATCCTGTCATACACACTAACACCTCGCATGCATTGCCCTGACTTATGTAATATGTTTTTCTCCTACAAACTTGAAGATATCTCACAGGAGTCTTTAAAACTTTGAACAAAGAGACAACAATTACAAAAGAGAAACTAAAGCATTTTTACTGTAAAATTCTTCTATCAAACATGCTCTTTTAGACAATCAGCAACATAACTGAAGTTCATTATCAAATACAAAAAGGAGTTAGCTCACTGCTCCTCTTTTNGATAGCTAAAAAATTAATTCTTCAACAGTGGAAATCTTCATTAATTCCCAAAATCAAAGACTGATTTAATGAGCTTAGTGACTTGGCTGCATCTGTGGTAGATGAGATTGCAGATACCTTGGTGCAGATATTCAAGGGACTTCAGGAAAGGTAACTAGAGCATTTTCCATTTCATAGGCTTTTTTTTTTTTTTTTTTTTTGCTCTCTTAATACTGTGGTATGCAAATTTTGTATTCCTCTCCCTGCAGAAAAAGTTTCCTTGGAAACATTTCTGAGTAGCAATCTGAACAGCAAAAACACTTTCAGTTTCCTCTTCTAAATATTTTCTTACTTAATTAACCGGAAGGTAAATTCACACTTTGTCTGAAATAAGGATCATCGTGTTAGTCACGAAATCAAACATCCTCGACCATTCAGCTGCCGGTTAACAGAAAACACTAAAATGATTATATAACAATTGCCACTTCAGACGTACCTGTTCACATATAAAATTATTTTTTGAATATTTAAAATAAGAATCTCAACCTCCAAGTTCACTGTAAATATGCCACTTTCCAAAAGTGAAAAACAAAGTGTTTTATTTAACTTATACAAAAATATTACAGAACATATCAACTCAAGTGCATGATGTACACTTTTTTTTTTTTAAAAGAAAACCAAACAACTTTTTTCTTACCCATTTCTTGCTGCTAAATGAAGAGGTGTGCATCCCGAAATGTCCTGATAGTTTGGATTTGCTCCTTTTTTTAACAATAGGACAAGGCATTCAACTGATCCACAACTGAGAACAGATAAGGAAGGGAAAAACTATAATAAAAATATTTAAAAACCAAGTCTATTATTGATGTGCGTACAACAACAGTACTATGTACAGATCACATTCAACACAAAAGGATGTTAACATGAACTGTTTCTACACCCTCATATTTCAAGTTATATAAAGCTAAAGGAAAGACACTTAAATACAGTAGAAGCTACGACCCAGTTCTTACTAAAAAACAGGTATTAGCCTTCTACATGATTTTAGTGACTTCAAATCCCAACAAGGAATCTTTAAAACTGTTAACTGTTTAAACTGAAAACTGCTTAAAATGTGCTTTTCCCTTAACATTTTGTTTACAACCTCTCGCCCCCTTTATCCTTATTCTATTCACAGGATTGAAATATTCATTAAACAACAATTCTAGTACCATTTTTTGTTACATTTCAGTTTCTAGAAGTTGCATTTAAAAGCTTAAAGAACAGAAAAATGCTAAAACTCATACAACTACTTATTTTCTATTTGCTTTGAATCTGTATCTATCTTCTTATTACTTTTCATAATAGAACAGCTTTTCCAGATAACCAGTGTCACCTATAATACAGAAACTTTGCATTAGAGGTTTATCTTGCTCCTGAACTCTCCAGGAGAAGGAACTGATTACTATATAGTATTTTTTGTATTCGTCCTGACTGGCTTATCCATTATTAACAGTCTCATCAATGACAGAACTATTCCACACCAACCCCCCCAAAATAGATCCTAGCTGTACAACAAATAACTTGCAAAAACAGCACCTTAATGAGATACCCAATAGACAGCCAAGATATGAGAGAATCCACAAAAAGTAGAAACAGAAGATGTTTACGCAATCTCCCATGATCAATAGGATGACAACATTTCAAAGAAGCTTTTCAGATACAAGTTAAAATTAGCTTATATTTCTTCTGCTAAGTAGATTTTATATAAGGCATATAACTCCAAGATGTAATGTTCAGGAAAAAGATATTCCTAAAATGGCCTGCTTAAAAAAAGCTGGAAGTTCTACCTTTAGTGTGCCCAAAAACCTGCTATTGCAGAAAGTATATACACCTTCAAAACACTCCTTCAATATTCTTTTACCAAAAGTTTAAATGCAAGAACATCCAAGATATTTAGAATAGGACTCGAATATAAAGCACTTATTCCTTAGTTTTAAGTCAGTATTCTGCAAAGCCATTTCAAAAACTATTTGGTTCATTTCTATTAAAAATGTTAATCAGATTGTTTCTTGGAAATGTAATTTATCCCATAGAAGAGCTATACAGATATACACATATTCATCTGATTTCAGTTATCAAATGATAATAAGTCATTCTAGGTGACGAATTTGAAATTTCCAGTTAAGTCCTTTATCCAGGGTACAAAAAATTACTAGAAGCGAATGACAAAGTTTTCTTCAATTAAGTTATGAGTACACAAAGTAATTTGGGACAGTTGCTTCCTAATGAGTATCCAAACACTCCCCACAGAGAACAGCATGTCAAAATACATCCAAAAAAAAAAAAACAACCACAAAAAACCAAGCAGCACCTGCTGTGGCAGACAAGGCTTCTTTAAATCTAGAAAAGCATGGGTAAGTCAGCTATTAAGAACACATGTAGTGGCTACACTTCTCTCAGATCGAGCTTTCAAAGAAAGTATAAAAAAAAAAAATCCACCAAGACTTCCCCTCAGTAGAATTTGGAAAGCCATTTGATACCATGTGTACAATCTGTCCTCTCAATAGGGGTGAACAAACAAAATACAAAAAGAAGTGTAAAAATAAAAAGTAAACTGATACTACTGAGTTTTCCAGCTTACATTAGTGCCTTAGATTTGTGGTAATACTTTCATTGTTAACTTCTGGACTGGACTCAAACAAGTCTTACTTTGCTGCAATATGAAGCAAACTTCTCTTCACACGTCCAAATGCATAATTCACATCAAATTTTGAATTTGATAGCAGCTCTGAGACAGACCTTAAAACAGAGAAATATTTTTAATTAAAAAAAAAAAGTTCATAATATCCAAAGTATATACTGTAACTTACAAGAAAGCACTCTGTTTCTTACTTCATCACCATTTCTTTTTCCTCCAGCTAACTTCTGAACAAGAGATCCAAAAGCTTTTAAAAATCTGCATATTAACAATACTTTAACTCTTCACTTCTTCCTTGTTTTTATAAGGACAAGCTGTGACACTGGGCAACTGTTTCAAATGTAAGCTAGTTAGAACTAGACCAGATGGCCTTTACTGATATGGAAACTTCTTTACAGATATGGAAAACAAGCATATCATTAGCATTGGTCTGAAAAACTGCAAATTCCTGTTTTCTTCCTTATCTCACCACAGGCATCCTATCCAGATATCCAGCAGCTTTCCTAAACATAGGCAAAGTTCAGAAGGAAGACTGATACATGAAATCATGATGATGATGTAGGAAAACACATGATATGATAACAGGATATGAAATTTAAATAGAATCCTTCAAACCTTAATGAATCATGACAGTAGTAAAGATAAAACATCTCTAAATAGGTCAGACTGCAAGTGAAGTGGTGATTTTAGCCTGCAGTAACGAGCTGATCACATAATTTGAAACCCTTGTACACTATCAGCAAGATATTATGTAGTAGAACATATGTTTATCCTGATTATATACGCAATTTACAATTTCATCAGGAGGTGCTACCTGCTTGCCTACAAAGCTCAATGGAAGGCAGCACCACTTAACTGGCACTACACAGCCCCCAGGTCCCAAGCAACCATTACTGGGGAAGAGAAACAGCTGCTCATCCAGGAAATTCCAGAAGTACCAATCTTATTGTCCAATTCTTATTCCATATATTTCTTAGCCAGCAACATGAGACTAAGAGCTTTTATATCATCAATAAACACACACTTGAAGCTACAATTCAGTTACAAAGCAATGCTTTTTTATCTCATCCTTGGCCAAATTTCTCCATGTGCATCAACAGAACATCTCCCAGTTCCAGTCTAAAGCATAAGAACAATAAATTTCTAATTCTGAACTCCAAAAGGCTACTCAGGTAAGAATACACGGGAATGCATGAATAGACTAGCTTCAGCTAGAAGATATCTCTGTGAACCTGCACAGCAATTCAGCAACGGAACTCCCAAAAGTGCTCTAGTAGCTGCAACTCTAACAAACATGCTGTTTCTTAGGGCCTTAAAAAAAACCCAGGAAACTTAAAAAAAAAAAAGCTCTCACCTGTGTTGGTCAGCCATAACCATTGGCATCAACGTATAGACAGCAGTTTCATTATCTGTGTAAAAATTAAATTATTCCATTATCCTAAAGTGATCTTTTATGTAAAATAAGTTAATCTAGCAACACTTAATCACCTTTTAAAGTGCCTATGGTTCAACAGATTATTATTATAGGTTTTAGGTACCTACAACTACATTATAAAGAAAAAGCCACCATTTTTCACATCCCAAGTTTGAAGGCAAGGAAAAAGGCCAGAACAGATAAAGGTGCAGATCAGTGGTGGAAACAGACTGGCATTCACCTAACACACTTTCTGTCAGTACTTCCACTGCATATACACTTGTACCACATGCCTGTTTCATCACTGATAGCCCTTCTGGAGTAAAACACTATTATTAAAAAAAAAAAAAAAAGAATTTGGCAAAACAGAAAAAATGCTTTAATATATAATAACTGTTAGGCAGTACTTTCTAGCTTGAAGCAAAGTACACCGTTGGGAGCACAGACTCTTTCAGCTTGATTTTCAACCTATGATTGCAGGGACTACACTTACTGGCAACCCAGGTAGAATATGGAAATACAGGACTGTTCCAATCAAACTTTAATTTGAACATTTTGTTCCTCATCTTAATTGATCCAACATTCCAAAGTTACAAAGCAGTCAGAACAGGAAGAATTAAAACAGACCCGAAGAGGTGTAACTTTTTATATTTTTAGGCAC
The DNA here is from genome assembly GCF_003343035.1 of Apteryx rowi. NCBI lineage: Eukaryota > Metazoa > Chordata > Aves > Apterygiformes > Apterygidae > Apteryx > Apteryx rowi. The sequence goes on from NW_020448642.1 coordinate 119,906, forward strand.
CATAGTGAACATGCACATAGTGAACTATTTATACTACCAAGATAAGGCAAGCTGACATTTATCAAATACTGAATAAATAATTCTTCAGAGTTATCAAATGAAGTCGGAGAAACACTTATCATCCTACAGCTATAAGATTCATTATTAGTCTTCTTTACTGCCCCAAAATTCTTTTACTGCTGCTACCCACTATTTGAAGCAGTCTGTCTGTAACTAACAAAAGAAAGAAGCAATGCTAATTTATTAGTACTTCTGAACACCAAAATGAGATAACTAATGATACTAATCATATTAACTCTGATTTATAAAAATCAATGTTGCTTATTCTGAACGCATGGTGGAAGAGATGTAAGCCTCTCAACACCAAATTAAGTTTCAAAGTTGCAGTGAGTCACTAACTGTCAGCAAGTTCAAAAGTTTGAACAGGCTATAGTTTACTCCTTATGACAGAGCTCTGTAAGCATCAGTCCATCCTTGACACATACCACTAGAATTTGATGCTTAGTTAAAAAAAAAAAAAAATAGAAAGAAGTTTTGGAAATAAAATTAAACTGATACTAAGTAAAGGTGTCACTTGTGGAAAAGACTCAATCATTTTTTTAAATGTATCCAGGATTAGTCCATAATATATGCAAATGAAAAAATTTCTTCTTGCTTGAGCTCTGTTCCACAGATCTCTTGGCAGGAAGAGAAAGGTCCCTAATTAAAACAAAAAACAGAACCCGAGAGCATCAATTAAATCTGAGCATGACGTTCTTGCATGCTCTCACAACCATGCTCTACTAAAGAATAGAGATAAGGAAAAAAAAAAAAAACACTAATAAAAAGTTTTAAATATATGAGCACACAACTCAAATGTTTAAGATTGATCTTAATTAAATTTAACTATTGTTCAAGTATAGTGATTTACAAAGAGATAATAGTTAAATTTGAAGACAGTCAGAACATAAAAGGTGCTTATGGTATATTTGCAACACTAAGCTCTTTGCTATTTTATTAACAGAGTCTACACTGTGGAGCATATGCAGAGTTTCCCAGAGTTTTTGTCTGTACAGAACTAATTAAAAGGGTTTGGGACTAAGGAGCTTCTGTGACTATTCTGGCAAAAATTATTTCCCTTCATAAACAAACTCCTACTGACTCAAAGTAAAACTACATGACACAAGGGAGAGAAGAAACATCATACGCCTAATGAACTTACAGAACTTATTTGTTATCTAACTTGTTTGCATTTCAAGTCATGAATGCCTAAGCAAAACAAAAAATAAACAAACAAACACAAAGACCTAAAATCTTACAACTTAGGTCTGCAAAGTCTAGTTTTCCTAGTAATGGGCCCTAACAGTAGAATCCAGAAGTTTTTGCTGAGTTCTTAAGCATCCAAAAACGCCTGCTGAAGGTTACTTCAGAAGAGTGATGAAAAAATAAATACTATTTCCTGTTGGCAAGACCAGCTCAGTGTATTCACTGGCCTGGACTTGGGGGTTCATGCGCACTTAAAAACCACTTAAAATCTATCATCCAGAATCCTCCCCTGACCAGATGCACATGCTGCTTTGTGTTATAACAGAAATTGTATTGATTTTGGCAGAGATCACAATATTAAGGAAGATGTGCCAAGAGCACCCATATAATACCCTAATGGCTACAACACATGCACAAGAAGTTAAGCATCTGGATTTAGCCCCTTCTTCAGCATACGGATGTGCAAACACACCTCTCCATTACCTGAGAGTACTATAACTCACGGATTAAGGACAGACAGCAGAAGTGAACTCTCCATCTTTCCAATTAAAGCTATTCAAATGTATGAAAAAAAAAAAAAAA